>NW_003546276.1:43241-46871 GCF_000090795.2 Amphimedon queenslandica | reverse complement strand
AAGATGGATGGAAGATTCTGAACAACAGGAAGGCACATCCGCTCAAGGATTTCAAGAATCCAGTGTTACTGAGGACCACGCTTTGTAAAAAGATAGGTCATGCAACCTTGAATGAGACCTATGTTGGTAGAAACGTGGTAGTGAAGACGTGCAAGGTTCCAATTTTTGGACCTATAGCGAACAAGCACATTGTGCGAAGTTTCAACAGGGTTTGTTGTGACTTTACCTATTTCAGGATGTGTGAATACATCAGCCAGACTTGCCTATTCTTCACACTCTAACTTGTAAGCTAGGGTATGAAAAGGACACTTCAAAACTTGGTCACTTTTGTAAGGTTTTCCATGGCATTTTAAATTGTATTTATCTGTACAACAACCACAGCTACACACTACTAATGGGTGAAAATCACACAGGCCACCATCCCATTGGTGTGCATCCTGAAAGTGGTGCAATGCCAAGTTCATTAATTTCTCTGAAAAAGCATTGGGGTCTGTGCCAGCATTCGTAAGGCACATTTGAAATGAGGCTTTGGCTTTTCTAATGAACTTCTCAGTGAGGCAATCACAATGCTTGGCATGCTTTTCCCCTTGCAGTAGCATTCTACTCTAACACCATCATTAGTTGTCATTTGTTTTAATTTACGCAATTTGTCTAACTTTATAGCATGATTATTAACCACATGATTGCCACACTGCAATACCCGAAAAAGTGGGAAATGTTTCAAGACAACATTCTCAGATCTGCTGTCTCCGTCTTGAATGTGGCATTCCACATTCATTTGATCCATGACCATGAGCTAGAATACCTCGTTAGCACCAAAACCTTCTGCTGCATTTGCAGTACCTTTATATACGTTATCTTGACACAAATTGTCACTTCCCTTTTGACAAATATGATAAAAGTATAAAAGAGCACCAGTCAAATAATTTCTGACAGTGTATGTGCAGTTTCGGCTAAAACTGCCTCTAGTCAGCCAAACCGCATCGCCACAGGTTACAGCCCTCTGCCAGCTCCCTAATTTCTTCTAATCCATATCTTGCATTTCCTTTCTGGCTTCCAAGCAAATTCCATCTAAAATGTCCTTCACATGCTCATACATCTCCTTAAGTCTCCCAAAAAAACACTGTCACTGACTATATGCATTCCAAGAATGTGGTGAAACATTGTCTTATATATGGCATAAGATGCTCCAGAACAAATTGTAGCAACTTGTAAAATCTTAGAAACAGCAGCATCACCATTCTCCCTCTGAGATGAGGTTTCAAATTTGACATTGCAGCTACCACAGTTAGCACAGCCAAAAGAGAGTGATGCTGCTCTCCCCAGGCCAGCCAGTTCTATTGAGTTTACTTTCAATTTACCTTGACAATTGGTCTCCTGGCAAATTGAATATTGTTCCACAAATTTGACCAACTGTGTAGTCTCTGTGACAACCATGCAATTACTGGAAGCATCTATGTGCAAATTACTCTTGCAAGGAGTATCCAGTTTAAATGTGCGATCAGGTTCACCTGGAGTGGGTTTTTCATCTTCAGTGGCACCAAGAACATTGTCCTTTTCCTCAGAAGGTACTGGTTCTTCAGTATGAATTTATAACTAAGCGAATGGAGTGACGGAGCACAACACTTGACAGATAAAACTTCCTCAAAACATAAAGTTAAACATGCCCACTTGTTGTTAAAATAATCATTACTTATTCCGTATTAATGTAATAATAAATTATCTTCGTTAATCAGTGAATAATCCTAGAGGCCCATCTTCGAAACATTTATGCCAGTAACTCTGCAGTAACGTGGAACTTTTCCCTGACATGCAAGAGCTACTAATGATATTATATTTTTCAATGTCATATACAGTAGAAGGCAAAAAAAAGATAAGTAGTACACAGGTAGTGCGTAGGTAGTAATTTTACTTTGTTACTCTTCACTGCACTATGCCCAGGAAGTACTGTTGGTACTGGCCAGTCACATGTTCCATGTAACAAGCGCACATGCACTCTAGAGGCTCTCAAAGGACTGGAGGATGCTTCTCTTGGCTGTCTTTACTCTCCAAGTTCATCTCTACTGCTGCTCTCTGCCTATAGAAGGCCGTTGAGGAGGCTCTTTGCTCAATTCACTGTCGAGCTACTGTCCTGCTGCTGACCAAGTGCACTACTGCCACTGGTGGGTTTGCACATGCGCAACAAAGGACCAGTGAACTACAGTTTTGAGAGAAAAGAAAGCTAAGTAGCTGCTGTGTCACTACTCTTGCACTGCGCAGTAAAGTACCTTCCACTGTGTAGGATAGACCCTTGTGCTGTGCTTGTATTGCGCATGCGCAGAGTAGCTGGTGGGCAGGGTAGTCCTTGCCCACTGCACAGCTACCCTGCGCAGCTTCTCTGTACTACTCTTCCAAGGCTACTCTACCATCTACTACTTATACTAAATGGCACTTACTAGCGCTTGTACTCTACTGGTTTCAAAGAATATGGGTCTACAAAGTAGCCGGATATCAGTAAGTAAAGGTTTTATTACTGTGTGTAAGGTTCTTCTTATGTAGGAACAGTGATTCTACTGGGCCGTAGCGACAGACTATGACTGTGACAGTGCAATGGTGAACTGTTATTACGAAGTCTAGGAGTTACAATGCATGTTTGTAGTCTTATTTCTTTTTCTGACTTTTATTTTCCTTCTGAATTGTAAAAAATAATGATATTTTATGTACATGTAAAGCTTATATTAACCCCATACTTACTACAACTTTCAAATTACAAAAACGCACATTTATCTGGTGGACTAGTGACAATAGTGTACAGCACTTACAAACAACAGAGGATTTTACATTCCTTTTGTAAGTTTGTAAGTATTCACCACTAATTTTACTGCAGCACTTGGGTACCATCTACAAGTATTGTCCAGCTTATGAGAGAAGAGGGACTGGATGTCAAAGTTTGTCAGTATTAATTCCACTACACTTTTCTTTATTTTGACAATATAGGATCTGGAAGACCTTCAAAAGTAACCAGAGAATTTTTAAAGATAGTAGAGGATCAAATGCAAGCTGATGATGAAAGCACTGCAACTCAACTTCAGAAGCTACTCGTTGAGAAAGGTCATTCACTATCACTGAAAACAATATTGAAGTCTTGCGATACACTTGGTTGGACATACCGTGGGAGTGCATACTGCCAGATCATTAGAGGACCAAATAGAGAAGCGAATGAAATGGGCTCAAGATCACTTGCAGGAGCATGGGATTATTGGTTTTTCTGATGTACTGTACATTGATGAGTGTACAATTCAATTAGAATCCCACAGGAGATTTTCATGAAGGAAAATAGGTGCCCCCCCAAAACCAAAACCAAGGTAGCACTAAATTAATATTACATGTACATAAATGGTATTTTTTAAAAACCTATTATAGAGCAAAACACCCCTATAAGGTACATGCATGGGCAGGTATAAGTTGCCAAGGAAAGACGCCAATTGTGCTGTTTGAAGGAAAAATGAATTCAGCAGGCTTTATTGAAGTTTTGGAAAATGGACTGATTCCTTATACCCAGCATTTAAATCCATCTAAAGATTTATGCAGGATAATGATCGCAAACATTCCTCAAAGAAAGTAAAGGAGTGGTTAGAAGCCAACAAAATA
>NW_003546276.1:41522-43231 GCF_000090795.2 Amphimedon queenslandica | reverse complement strand
TCAACACCCTCATTTGTGTGACTGCAACACCCTTATTGGTGACACCAGGTAGTGTTGGTTGCAACACTTATAATAGAACAATCAACACTCCAGCAATACCAGAGCTACACTGAATTTTATAGTTACTTGACACCCATTTAGAATAAAACCAACACCACCCTACAATGTACTATACACCCTTTAAAAAATTACAACACAAAGGAGTGGTAAAAAATAAAAATCACAACACAAAAGAGTGTTAAAAATAAAAAATTACAACACAAAGAAGAGTGTTAAAAACAATTACGTACATGTAATTCTAATAATAATAATAATAATAATTTTTGTTGTTTTTAATGTTATAGATGCTATATTGAAGACAGAGTGACGTCACACACGATAATTGGAATAAATTTGTGTACAGGTATCAATGCCAAGTTATGGAACAAATTTTAAAAAAAAGAACAGAAGTGGTCAAAAAAACTTATTTTAGAATTTTGGACAGATGAATAATAATAATAATAATATTATTAAATTGTTAGTACAATCTTAACTTTTGTCAATGTCATTTTAATGACATATTGTAGGACATCTGATAAATTGAATTATAATTACTACAATTATACTCAGTATTTGGTAGGCAAGCTTGCATGTATAAAAAGACAATGAATAAAAGTGCAAATACATTATTCTGTCCAAAAAGTTAACATTACATAATTAAGTTAATAATAGAACAAATATAAAAAATGGGAAAAAATTCCAACGCAGTCAAAAAATCTGAAAAAATTCCAAAATAGGGGAATGCTAATGCCAAGACATTCCAAAGGTTTTTGCAAAAAAAATTTTTAAAAAATTATACATAAAAAATAAAAAATAAAAATCAGAAAAATTTGAACGTAGTCGCAAAAAATCCCAAAAATACTAAAATGCTAATGCAAAGACATTTCCAAGCTTTTGGCAAAAAAAAATAACAAAATGAAATAATTTAAAAAGTAAAAAAATTTGAAAAAATTCCAAGGTTAGAAAAAATTAGAAAAAATTTCAAAAATGGAGTGATATGCTAATGCAAAGACATTTCCAAGCTTTTGGCAAAAAATTAAAAATAAAAATAATAATAATTAAAAAAATTGAAATAAATTTCAACAAAGTTTGAAAAAAAGATAAAATTCAAAAAGTAGTGGAATGCTAATGCAAAAGCATTCACAAGCTGTCTGCAAAAAAATTAGAAACAATTAAATAATAAAAAATAGAAAAGAAAAAAAATCGGAAAAAATTCCAACGCGGTTGGAAAAAATCAGAAAAAATTCCAAAAATAGTGGAAAGCTAATGCGAAGATATTTTCAAGTTTTTAGCAAAAAAAAATTTTTTTAATTAAAACAAAATAAAAAAAAAAAAAAAATCAGGACAAACTCAATGTGGTTGAAAAAAATTAGAAAAGATTACAAAAATGGTGGAATGCTAAGCGAAGACATTTCCAAGTTTTCGGCTAAAAAAAATTAAAAAGAAAATTGAAAGAAATTGGAACGAGCTCGGAAAAAATTAGAAGAAATTCCAAAAATAGTGGATTGCTGATGCCAAGACATTTTGAATCTTTCGGCTTAAAAATAAAACAATAATAAAATAAGAAAAATAAAAAATTAAAAAACATTGAAAAAAATTTTAACGCAGTCAGAAAAAATCAGAAGAAATTCCAAAAATAGTGGAAAGCTAATGCAAAGACAGGGGATCCT
>NW_003546276.1:36788-40666 GCF_000090795.2 Amphimedon queenslandica | reverse complement strand
ACATCTTAGAAGGGACATATTACTTCTAGAGGGGGTACAACGTAAAGCCACTAAGTGGATTTTAAATGATTATTCCTCTGATTATAAGACTAGACTTCACTATTTACAAATGTTGCCATTGATGATGACTTACGAATTATGTGACATTACATTCTTTTTGACATCCTTATCCAGTCCGTCTGCAGCATTCAATATCTGTAACTTTGTGTCCTTCTCATCCTCCTCTACTAGATCTAATGGAATTAAACTCACCCATAGATTTTGTAGATCAAATAAAACTCGACACTTTTACTTCTCACGGCTCCCAAGATTGTGGAATGCTCTTCCAACTATGGGCCTACTGTCTATGTCATTAGGTCAGGCTAAAAACACTCTAAGACAATTTTTCTTTAATCACTTTTTAGTAAATTTTTCTTCTCTCTCCTGCTCCTTTCACTTTCAATGTCCTTGTTGTAATTGTAATTCATTATCATCCTAGTAATTTATTGATTTGTGTTTTTCTCTCTCTACTTCTCTTAATTATGTTGTTATTCTTTTTGTTTTTGTCTGTTTGTTTATTTATTTTGTACAGGGGATCAGATCCTGTTTCTGATCTACCTTCAGTATATTTCCGCCATTTTATTTTCTATATTTATTATTTCTGTAAATTACATGTATGCTGTAAAGTTCTATAATAATAATAATAATAATAATTTTTAAAATTTGAATAAATTTCAACGAAGTCGGAAAAAATCAGAAAAAATTCCAAAAATAGTGGAATGCTAATGCGAAGACATTCTTAAGTTGGAGAAAAAAATTAGATCATTAAATAATAATAAAAAAAAATCAGAAAAAATTTCAACGCGGTTGGAAAAATTCAGAAAAATTTTAAAAATAGTGGAATGCTAATGCCAAGACATTGTTAAGCTTTTGGTCAAAAAATTTTTTAAATTAAAAATATGAAAATTAAAAAATTAAAAAATCAGAAAAAATTATAACGCGGTTGGAAAAAATCAGAAAAAATTCTAAAAATAGTGGAAAGCTAATGATAAGACATTTCTATGTTTTTATCAATAAAAATTTTTTAATTAAAAAAAATTAAGAAATAAAAAAAAATCAAAAAAATTCCAAAGCAAAAAAAAAATTAGAAAAAATTCCAATAATAGTGGAAAGGTCACACAAAGACATTCCCAAGGTTTCGACCAAAAATAATTTTAAAAAAGAAAATAAATAAAATCAAGAAAAAAAATGAAAAAAAATTCCGACGTGGTCAGAAAAAACAGAAAAAATTGCAAAAATAGTATGCCAAGACTTTAGAACAAAAAAATAAAAAAAAATTAATAAATTAAAGAAATATAAAAAAAGGGACTAAATGCTAATGCCAAGACATTCCTTAGCCTTCTGCAAAGAATTTTTTAAAAATAATATATAAAAAATTTAAAAAAGAAATCAGAGAAATTCGAATGTAAAATCCTAAAAATAGTAAAATGCTATTGCAAAGACATTTCCAAGCTTTTGGCAAAAAAAAATAAAATAATTTAAAAATGAAGAAAATAGGAAAAAATTCCAACGGGGTCAGAAAAAATTAGAAAAAATTCCAAAAAAGTGAAATGCTAATGCGAAGACATTCCAACTCTTTGGGCAAAAAAAATTTTTTTTTAAATAAATCAAAAAATTAAAAAAAATCAACACTGTTGAAAAAATTAAAAAAAATCAAAAATAGTGGAATGCTAATGCCAAGACATTCTTAAGCTTTCGGCAAAAAAATTTAAACAAATTTAAAAAAGATATAGTCAGAATAAAGTCCGAATATAGTAAAATGATTGTGGAAAGCAAATGCAAAGACATTCCCAAGCTTTTGACTAAAAATAATTTGAAAAAATAGAAAACTAAAAAATCAAGAAATAAAAAAAACAGAAAAAATTCCAAAAATAGTGGAACGCTAATGCAAAGACATTCCAAAGCTTTTGGCATAAAAAATCTTTTTAAATTAAGAAATAAAAAATATAAAAAACAATGTTAACGCGGTCAGAAAAATTCAAAAAAAATTCCAAAAATAGTGGAATGCTAATGCCAAAACATTCCCAAGCTATCAGCAAAAAAATTAAAAAAATAAAATTATATTACAAAATTAAAAAATGAAAAAAATCGGAAAAATTCGAACGTAGTCGCAAAAAATCCCAAAAATAGTGAAATGCTAAAGCAAAGACATTTCCAAGCTTTAGGCAAAACAATTATAAAATGAAATAATTTAAAAAGTAAAAAAATTAAAAATATTCCAACGAGGTCAGAAAAATTATAAAAAATTCCAAAAATAGTGGAATACTAATGTTAAGACATTTCCAAGCTTTCGGCAAAAAGATTAAAAAAAAAAGTAAAAATAATTTTAAAAATTGGAATAAATTTCAACAAAGTCGGAAAAAATCAGAAAAAATTCCAAAAATAGTGGAATGCTAATGCAAAGACATTCTTAAGTTGCGGCAAAAAAATTAAATAATAAAAAATAAAAAATAAAAAAATCAGAAAAAATTTCAACGCGGTTGGAAAAATTCAGGAAAAATTCCAAAAATAGTGGAATGCTAATGCCAATACATTCTTAAGCTTTCGGTCAAAAAATTTTTTAATTAAAAGTATGAAAATTAAAAAATGAAAAATCAGAAAAAATTATAACGCGGTTGGAAAAAATTAGAAAAAATTCCAAAAATAGTGGAAAGCTAATGATAAGACATTTCTATGTTTTCAACAAAAAAAATTTTTTAATTTAAAAAAATTAAGAAACAAAAAAAATCAAAAAAATTCCAACGCAGTCGGAAAAATGAGAAAAAATTCTAAAAATAGTGGAATGCTAATGCAAAGATATTCTAAAGCCTTTGGCAAAAAAAAAAAAAAAAATTGAAAAGTTAAAAAATTAAAGAAATTAAAAAAATTGGAAAAAATGCTAACGCGCTTGGAAAAATCAGAAAAAATTCTAAAAATAGTGGAATGCTAATGCAAAGACATTTCGAAGCTTTTGGCAAAAGAATTAAAAAGAAAAGAAAACAAAAGATAAGAAAATTGATATCACAAAAAAATTGTAAAATACAAATAACATATATTACATAATTAAATATAAAAAAAGCCAAAATAAATAAATAACTAATTTTAAATTAAATTATCATTTTTGGTTGTACTAATGAACAATTGCTAACATTAAAATTAATGAAATATTGTTAAAAGAATAAAACATGAATTCAAAGCTTAATTACTAATTTTCAAAAAGAAATAATTCACTGAAATATGGCATGAAAATTAAATAAAGATAGAGGATTTTGCAAATAATGTAAGTGAAAGGTAATTCAAGCAAGTGAAATGTTTAATTGCAGAAAGGCATAAAAAATATATTTATAAATGAAGTCATAAAAATAGCATTTTATTTTGCGTAACAACACTTTCTGGCATTTGTACAGCAATTTTTGAATAATTAATTTCCATTAATGTTTAAAGAGTTTCAATGTCTGCAAAATTTACAGTTTCTTTACTACATTGTACCTGTCTTTAGCACTACACATCAGCATTAAAATCATGCTGAGCAATACCACATTAAAGAATATTGAAAATTACCATAGGTCAGGATATATTCGTGGCTACAATTATTCATGGTCATAAAAAAATTCAATTAAAAACCATGGAAACCGAGGTGTTATTTTAATTGAAAATGGCGCAATAGTGAAGAAAAGCACCTTGCAGCAATGTTCTTGAGCTGTTGTTCTTGTGTCACTAAGCTTTGGGCTCTTTGGAGCTGCTTTACCAGTTCTTTCCAGAACTAGTGCCTCGCTGTATTTTGGGACTCTCCACCCATTCTAGTTAGTGTTTATTGAGTTGGGCATGGTTCACTATCACCAGAACAAGGAACAGCAAAA
>NW_003546276.1:33167-36364 GCF_000090795.2 Amphimedon queenslandica | reverse complement strand
CAGTTAATTTTTAAGAGCAAAACACTTTGTTGTCATCCATCCATCATAGCTCCTCCAGAGTGGAACTTTTGGCACAGTGAATCTCATTGGTCAACTGAAGAAACCATGACAAGGTATTTGCAAAAAATTGTATTCCCCTTTGTTGAAAAAAACAGGAGAGAACTTAAGTTTGACGAGCATTCCACATTGCTTGCTATTATTGACTGCTTTAAAGGTCAAACAACAAAAGCAATTAATGATCTACTAGAGTCTAAAAACATCAGGGTGGTAAAAGTGCGAGCTAACTGCACTGATATAAGATGCAGCTAATGGATATTTCGATAAACAAGCAAATGAAAGAAGAAATGAGAAAGCGATTTCAATTTAAGAGTGGTATGCTGAGAATGTTCCGAAACAATTGGAAAAAAGAACTGAATTAGAAGTGAAAGTAGATACTGCTCTTTCCGTTATCATGAATCACAGCACAATATGGATGATCGAATCATAGGAGACCCTCAAGCAAAGGCCAGATATTGCAGGGCATGGATTTATTAGCAGCTTTAGTGGGAGCCATCCAGTTCTCTATTTGTAGGAACCACTACCTTTGATTTCATTGCTGTAAATCCTTGCTGGTGATAATTAACCACTTGCGAATCAATGAATTGGTGTCCTAAGAATGGGCCAAGATATGTTAAGCAAAGTGAGGACAGTAGCTCTGGTTAAAGTAGCTCCAAGGATACCAAGGATTAGTAACAAGAACAACAACCCCAAAACACTGTAACAGAGTGCTTTGCTATTAATATCATAGCCAATTGCATCCAGAAACCATGGTAATTGTTGAGTGCAGGAAAAATTTGCAAAAATAAGCAGCCATGACTACACACATATCCCGACCTACGGTATCCTACACATGATGATTGTCAGAAAAGGGCTTTTATATGTAAAATATGTACATATAGTCCTTGTAGTGCAAGTACATCGCACATGTACAATGTACATGTATTTACAATGTATATGTACAAGTAAAATATACCTACATGTATGTACAGTACCTTGCCCATTCTTCATCTCTGATGACAATCAGATACATAACAGGAATTCTCCAACATGTACATGTACATTGTATTCTCTACTGCAGTCCCTATATGTAAAAAAAGTCAATTCATGCATGATTAAAATTACAATACAAAAAAAGGTGTATAGTGGCAATTAATGTGGCTTTGCATAAAGACTGTAAACTGGGTTGATGTACAGTACATGTAATTGAAAGTGTCAGAACAAATTAGGATTAGCCAGAACTACAAATGTACATGCTCACACCATACATGTCAATGTTTAAGAGATACATATACATGCATACACATACATGTACATGTAGATACAATTGCTCAAATTTAAAATATCAAAATCTTTTCAAAATGATAAGCTTAATTTACACAGCAATGACAATAAGCTAAGACATACATCATGATGAAAAGCATATCTGGAGATGGTGATGCATGTACATGTACAGTATATCTGCCAAAAAATTAATTCACGTATGATTACAATAACAATACAAAAATAGTGTATAGTAGCAATTGATGTGACTTTGCGTAAAGACTGTACACTGCATTGATGTACATGTACATGTACATGTAATTAAAAGTGTGAGAACCAATTATGATTAGCCAGAACTACATGTACATGCTAACACAATAAATGTCAATCAGTGTTGTTTTAGTTCATGATATACATTTTAGATTTAGTTATGGTACTTTAGAACAAAGTATATTTAGTTCCAGTTCTAGTTATAGTAAAGCCTCAGTCTACTTATTTTAGTTATGATTATTGATACTATTTTTTCTTTGAGCTATAGTTACAGTTTTAGTTATAACAAACCGAGCAATGACAAGCAAAAAAATTGTTGACTCATAGCAATTTCAAATATTACTATAAACAATCATGCCCCACTAACAAAAAGTACTCTCTCAACAGAGTCAACTGAAAGTAGATGAAATACCAATGAAAGTACTTTCATTGGTCAAATGAAAGTAGATTTTAATTAATAAGTAGATATGACTAGTACTAGTATAAAACTGTTAATTCCATTTTAGTTATAGTTTTGACAAGCCATATGAGTTATGATTCTAGTCAATTCAACATCAAATGAAAGAATTATAGTTTAGTTAACTAAGATTATAATTTTGCTGAGCAAAATAGATTTAGTTATAGTTATAGTTAACCAGAGATAATGAATACTACGTAACCAATACAACAAACAATAATTAACCAAATTAAAGTAACCAAACAATTAACTAATACAACACTGATGTCAATGTTTAAGTGATACATGTATACACTATACACACAGATACAATTCCTCAATTTTAAAATGTCAAAATTTTTTCAAATTGATAATTAACCTTAATTTACAAAGCAATGATAATAAACTAAGACATACATCATAATGAAAAGCTCATCTCCACATGCTGATGCATGTACATGTATATCTGTTAAAAAAGATACATGTCAACCAGCTTGCAGTACAAAAACATGCATAGGCACTATAGACATATAATAACTATGATAAAAATTACTATAATACTTAAACACATGCATGTACAAGTACATGCATGCATAATGGCTTCAAACTAGTTGGCAAACATAATGGCTACAAGCTACATGACATGTATAATCCACAAATGTAATATATTGGCTAAAAATTACATATACGCATAATAATGGCTACAATACACAAACTTATAATGGCCATAATCGATAATACACACATAAAATTTACAAACTATAGTGTACAAACATGAGACATCTACAGTGCAAGGCTTCATGTTTACTCAATAAAATTGGACTATTACAATCTGATGATTAAAACAACTGTCGCATGCATATATTGAAAATCAGCTAAGCAGTAGTTCTTGTAGAAGTAACAGCATAATGCATGCATTCATCAACTAAATCTAAGCTGCTTTCTAATTAATGCATCTGGAATGGGTGGGGATTAACTACATGTACACCAATGCATCATGAATGTAGAAAGCCAATAGATATCATGCCTGAATCAGCAATATTGTCCAAAATGAATCGATCAAGTCTGATTTCAGTACCGGTACAGTCGTTATATTCTTACATTCGTAGAAGACCTTACGTTCTTCTACTTGTATCATGACTAATATATTGCCCAAAATGCATGATCTAAAACTGATATCAGGACTAATTCA
>NW_003546276.1:21016-32712 GCF_000090795.2 Amphimedon queenslandica | reverse complement strand
TGACAAAAGAAGATCTATGCAAAATGATACAACCGACGGGGATTTATCGCAAGATATGGCACTATATCCAGAAGTTAAATGGAAAAGACAAGACCGGAGAGGTATCCTTCAATAATTGTATATACTCTGATTGTATTTCTATTGCAGCAGTAGCAGCAGCAAAACTCCGCTTCCTCTCATGAGACATCCACTGCTTCAGCAGAACCAGCAATTGCAGTACAAAGCCAGGGGACTGAAGTGTTGCAGCAAAGTGGAGAGTGGCTCTCAGCATTAATTCCAGACAACTTGAGCCCAAGAGTCAGTAGGTTTTTGAGTGGGGAAGTAGAAGTTTTGGGACGGTCAATGAGAACCAAAATAGTGAATACCCTCTATTCAAGGTATTGCATTTATACCTTATGATATCCTTATCTTGAGTTATAGAATGATACAGAACACGTACAGACCAACTTCGAAGGACTATAGTGCTGTTAGTCAGCTACTCATACATAAATTTCCGAAACTGCAAGATGAAGATCCAAAATATCCATATGCAAGTTTGAATTTTGCACACATGGATAATACACTTTTCTATTGTTCCGCTCTATGTGAATAATGCATAAAGCCGCCCATATGAAAACTTTAATGAGTTCATAAGTATGGTGATTATGTCACTTTCACACGTTAATTGCATGGCTCTTTCAAGTATATGTACCAGCAGAAATATTGAATTTCTGAATTTGAATCATAGAATACATGGAAGCAGCAGCTGCGGTGGAAATTCAAAAATGGGAGGACTGGTAATGATACTACGAAAAGGAGGTAACTGTATTGGTCTTTATGAACATAATAAAGCATTGCTAATTAGTTCTAAGAAACAAGGCATTGAAGAACTTTCAGAGGATGATGAGTACGAGGGTATGGTTTCAGCAATTAAAAAGGAATGGAGTGCCATTCAGTTGTAAAGGATTTGATGATGAAGACTTTCCCGAACAGGCGTAACTGGATATTAAGGGAACCTTCTGTTTCTGAGGTCATTGACAAATTCCCTTGTTTAGACAGAATCAACTATGTAAGGTTCATTTTATGTTCTGTATAATTATAGTTGAAGTTTTATATTACAGTTGGAACAAGAACTGAAGCAGGTAACAGATTTGGAAGTAACTGATGTAATGATTGAATGGCCAATGTGGTGTGATAAAGTTCTTGCTGAGCATGGAGAAATTAAGATGTTGTCTTAACTATATTGCTCAGATATGTTGATGAAGAAAAAACCACTTTAAAAAGGTTGCTGAAAGTAGAACAAAGCTATAGCGCAGACAAAGAAAGACTAAAGCATATAGATGGTATTAGACACTAAATTGAAATGTGTCATAATTCTGCTTTTGGTTTAGGTTCACTTGAAGATTTAAGAGATTTTTTGCCCTGCAGTGTTTACAATCTCTGTTATCCTATTGTACTGACAAGCAAATTGTATATACATTTTCAGTAAGTTTAAATTGCAATAAATTTTTATGGTAAAGGCCATTGTTCTTTTAGAACCTTGTCTTGTGAGGTTCTTGTCTAATACAAGCAATCCTACCTACAATGTCACTATAGAGGGCAGAATGCTGAACAAAATTGAGAGTGTCAAAAAGGCAATACTGGCTCTCATTTCAGCATATTATGTTTTCAACATATTGTACCCTCCAATCTTGTCAGCCACACTTTTTTTTTGCAGCATTATGTCATGAACATCCAGTTTGAAAAGAAGTTGCTTTTGTCAGTTTCAACATTGGGCTCTAATCTTTCTCGTATTGTTTTGTAATAATAATAACCGAATTCATACGTGATTATTTGTTCGAAAAATGAACTTGTAAATAATTCTCATTTTAGAAGCCAAAATAAAAAAATTTTCTGTTTAAAATACTGAAATTTTGCACTGTGTTAATGCACTTAAGTGTTTATAAAGTGCAAGTGTAAAGCCAAATAAAAGCACAATTGTCCAGAAATTGGAATGGAACTTCCGGTCATTAAAATTTAATGATATTTATTGAAAAAATTAAATATTACCATGGTAACGAGTAATGGTGGAGAAGAAATAGAGATGTAAGGTCTCTGTTCGAAGCAATATAACTTCTATATAGTGTAAAGCTGGAAATTTATTGGACGACGGCTTTTTATGAGTCTTGTGGACCAAGCAGGTGTTATTTCTTTAAAATTTGTTTGTTTAGATGGCAAGCGTGACACTGCTACATCGGACTGCTTATGGCAGTTGTATTCATGCTTATGAAGAATTTCCATGCACTGAAATACTTGTAGCCGGTCTGGATAGTGGTGGAAGGCCAAGTGTATACTAAACTGAGCTATTCGGCTTGGGCTACCAGCTTCACTGTTATCTTCAGGCCAAGAACGTCTTACTTCAGACTGTTATCAATGGCTATAGAGCTTATGAAACAAGCAGCAAGAGTTCTGAAGATGAGAAAGGCACCTATATCAACACGGAAGCCATTTTGTTCAGGTGAGAATGAGTCTCTTGTGAGTCTCCTTCCTAAATATCGTCACAAGAGGAAAAACAAAAGGAAGACTAAGAAATTGTCGGAGTGAGCCAATTTTTCATTTTCAATTTATAATAATGTATACATGTCTTGTGCACACATTAATGCATTCAAAACACTTCGTTAATAATAACATTATGTGACTTGCACGTTTTGTAGGCTCAAGACACTGCTACCAACAATCTGAGATCTATCACCTCAACAACCAATGAGCAAAATACATTTACATGTAGCATTCCCTTCGCCTCCTAATATCGATTCTCTTTCCCCTCCTGTTGAGTCTTGTATTGATCCCTCTACCACTGGAATCATGAATGTAGAAGAATATGCAGTCGTCTTCAGAAGAGAAGCAAGGAAGATGGAGCTCCAGATGATGAAGATGAAGGAGTTTCCTTGCCAGAAATGAAGAAGTTTCAAGAGGCTCTACCATTACCAAACGTTTTCTCAAGACTGCGGTTAGGGGAGTACAATTAATTTATGTTTACATGTAGTCCTGTACTTACATGTACATGTACTGTACATGATTGTGTGTATTGACCACAAATTAAATTTTTAAAAGTATATGTTTATTTATTTATTTAATTAAGACAGAAACTCCTGTTTCATTTAACATCCTGTGACTGTCAGTGCCCATGGCCATATAAATACTGGTGTTAACACTACACTGCACTGTGTCGTGAATTAAATGTATTATCATTTATTATTCATAGTTAATTTGTGTGTGGTACTGCGCATGCTCAGTACTTATTATTGATTTTGAGAAGTTTTTAGACAGTTGTCAAAGTGAAGTACAGATCGTGTCCAAGAAGTGTTGCCCTAAAAATACAGTCCTCTAACAGATATTTCACTACATCTGGTCCAACGGAACCGGATCGAAGCTTTCTATTGCTAAATACGAGCCGATTGATAGGGATCCTTCGACGAGCGTGTCAGTTTCGATACTGCTGAGCACAGAGACAGACCAACCTTTACTTGGATAGCTGACTTACGCGGAATTGGTATTGTGAGTCAGTTAAAATAGTTGGTTTGATAGTAGCAGTAATACAGAATACAGAGTTTTCTCTTTTTTAAATGATACTTAACTGACACGTGTATACATACATTTTGTTATTTGGGGCGCGGTCTGGAACAAGATGGCGGCTGAACTTGCTCATAAGAAGAGTGTCAGATCAGGACACAGAGGCACAGTAACTAGAAAGGTTACTGAATTAGAGACAGCTCTGGGTGCTACTCCCTTAGACAGAGACAGCCTGGAGCAACTGAGGGCAGCTCTTGCGGAGAAAGTGGCTGTACTCAAGGACCTTGATGAAAGCATCTTAGCCCTCTTAGAGGATGAGGCTGAAATAGAAACAGACATTGAAGGTGCAGAAGTCATCAGGGATACCTTGAGGTCAGCTCTCTTCAAGATAGACAAGGCCATTGGCCCGCCCTCAGGTGCTCCTAGAGGTGTTTCTCCAACAGTTGGAGACACACCGTCTGAATCTGTTGCCACTAGAATCAAGCTACCAGAGCTGACTTTAACTCCTTTTGATGGTGACTATACCAAATGGAAAACATTTTGGGACTCATTTGAGTCAGCAATACACAACAGACGGGATCTATCGGATATTGATAAGTTTACTTATTTGAGATCCTTATTGATACGATCAGCCAAGGAGGCTGTAGCTGGTCTATCGCTAACTTCTAGCAATTATCAAGAAGCGATAGATATACTCAAGAAGAGGTTTGGGGATGAGTCACAGATTATAACAAAGCATATGGAGGCCTTTACTGGTCTGGAAGCTGTGACAGATAATCAGAATCTTTCGGCTTTAAGGAGACTCTATGACAAAGTAGAGATTCATGTGAGAGGCCTAAGGTCCTTAGGAATAGCACATAGTGCTTATGGAGCTCTTCTTACTCCCTTACTAATGAGGAAACTCCCGCAAGAGTTGAGAGTTTTAATCAGTCGTAAGATGTCTGGTAAAGAATGGGAATTCAACCCCATACTTGCAGCATTATTGGAAGAAATAGAGGCTCGTGAGAGAGCAGGCATAATTCACAAGAGCTCAAATGCTTATACTAGAACTAAGAGAGAATCTGCAACCGCAACTACTTTGACTACTAAGGATAGTGGTCATTCTGAATGTTGTTACTGTAGTGAGAAGCATGAGCCTAGTTTATGCAAGAATGTCGTTTTAATAGAGCCTAGGAAACAAATTTTGAAGGGTCGTGGTTATTGCTTTAATTGTTTACGTAAGGGACATCGTGTACGAGATTGCAGAGCGCCACCCAAGTGTACTGAGTGTAAAAGTAAACACCACCCTAGTATATGTCTCAAGGCTGTCAAGAGTGAGAGCTCAAAAGAGACATTGAATCTTCAAGTGAATGTGTCTAATCTTAACCCAGAGGCCCCTCCTTTTACTTCTTTGAGCTCCACTTCTCAAGCAGAAGAGAATGACACAGTCTTGTTACAAACAGTTCGAGTGACAGCATTTAATCCTTCAAATCCAGCTCTCTGTAGGGAAGCCAAGGTTATCCTTGACAGTGGCAGTCAGAGATCTTATGTCACACAAGACCTAAAGAAAGAGATGGCACTTAAGGTGAAAAGCAAGAAGAGTATGTCCATTGCAGCCTTTGGTTCAACTACACAGAGAGAGGAAGAATATGATATAGTAGAGATTGGTTTACGAACAGAGGAAGGATCTATAATCCTACGATTATTAGCAGTTCCCCTCATTTGTGGTCCCATACCAGCAGCACCTATTGAGATTTCTAAACGCTATTATGAGCATCTAAGTAACTTAGACTTAGCCGTACCAGATGAAGGAGAACCACAGATATTGATTGGCCTGGATTACTATTGGTCTGTTGTCTCCGGTGAGGTTATTCAAGCTAGTTCTGGTCCCTCAGCATTATATACTAAGTTTGGATGGGTTTTGTCTGGTCCCATGTCTGGCATAATGCATGATTCTTCAGCTGCTCTCATTACACATGTACTTAAGGTAGAGACAGGTCCCACTAATAGAGAGATTGATAAGAGGCTCCGGTCCTTCTGGGATTTGGAATCTCTGGGGATAGTCGATACCGAGGAGGCAGTGTATGAGCAGTTGAGTTCACACATATCACTTTGTAATGGTCGTTATAAGTTGTCTTTGCCTTGGAAAGATCCATGTGCTTCTGTGCCAGATAATTTTTCACTTAGTAAGAGAAGATTACTTAGCCTTTTGAAGCGTTTGAGGAAGACTCCAGATTTGCTGATTGAATATGATCGTGTCATCCAGCATCAAAAACAGATGGGTATTGTTGAGCTGATAGAAGATCCCTCACGTCAGGATGGCAACCGAGTGCACTACTTGCCTCATCATGCTATCATCAGAAAGGATAGGGAAACATCCAAGGTGCGTATAGTATATGATGCGTCAGCTAGTGAGAATGGTCCTTCTCTTAATGCTTGCCTACACACCGGACCCAAATTTAATCAGAAGATAATGGAAATCTTGTTGAGGTTCCGTGTGCATAAGGTAGCTTTAGCTGCTGACATAGAAAAAGCATTTTTAATGATAACAATTGATAAAAGGGATAGAGATGTTTTACGATTTTTATGGATAGATGATTTGTACAAGGACCCACCTTTTTTTATAGTCTTAAGGTTCACACGTGTAGTTTTCGGTGTGACCTCTAGCCCCTTTTTGCTCAATGCTACAATCAAATTTCATTTAGAAAGTCTCATTGAATCTAATCGAAAGCTAGTCAATAAGCTTCTTAGATCCTTTTATGTAGACGATTTGGTTACTGGAGCCAAAACAGAAGAAGAAGCATTTTTACTTTATTCTGATGCTAAGGACTTGATGAAGAAAGGTGGCTTTAACTTATGTAAATTTTGTTCAAATAGTGAGGTCTTACAAAAGAAAATTGATTTACTAGAAAGGAGAGTTTCAGGTCCTAGCATAGTTGATAATAAAGAGAAAACATATGCCCAAAGCGTGCTTCAGAACTCTCAGAAGAGCTCTGAGGGAGAAAAGAAGATTTTGGGGGTTTTGTGGAATGTTATCTCAGATGATATTGTTTTGAATTTTTGTAATATTTTTGACAAGGCAAATGAGTCAGAGCCATCGAAGAGGCACATTGTTAGCCTTGCTGGCAGGTTCTACGACCCACTTGGGCTCGCTGCACCTGTTATTATTAAATTTAAGGTCCTGGTTCAAGAACTTTGTCGTGCAAAGGTACAGTGGGATGAGACTCTCACTGGTAAGTTGTTAGAGAGGTGGCAATTGCTTGTGAAAGAGTTTGTAAGTTGCCTGCCTATCAGAATTCCACGGTGCTACACTCAGTCATTAGATGATGTAGAGAGTTTTCAACTAGTGGGATTTTGTGATGCATCATCTGTAGCATATGCTGCAGTAGTGTATTTAAGAATGAGAAGTGGTGAAATGACTATCACTAGACACTTGCTTCCAAGACTAGAGTAGCTCCAATACAGACCCAGACTATACCCCGGTTAGAATTATTGGGAGCTCTCCTTTTATCTAGACTTATTGGAACTATAACTAATAGCCTGGGTATGGAATTGTCTCTTGTAAGGCCAGTCTGCTATACAGACTCCCAGGTAGCTCTTTTCTGGATTAAAGGTATTGATAAAGACTGGAAACCCATTGTCCATAACCGTGTCACTCAAATAAGAAGTCTAGTTCCAATTAGCTGCTGGAGACACTGCCCTGGCAAGGACAACCCAGCAGATCTGCCATCCAGAGGTATATCACCTGCTGATTTAGGGGAATGTTCATTGTGGTGGAATGGACCACCTTGGTACAGTTGTGAAATAGGAGATCATACCTTGATACCTCCAGACATTCCCTCAGATTGTGTATCAGAGTTAAAATCACAACAACAGAATGAGTGTGGCTTACTCGTAATTGAGAAATCAAATATTGCCACTATAATGAATATTAATAATTATAGAAATTTGACTAAATTATTGAAAGTTACATCATTGTTGATACTGTTTATTTACAAATTATCGAAAAGAGTAATTGATGGAAGTACTAAGTCACAAGCCTTGATTGAGGCTGAACAACTCTGGCTGTTAGAAGTGCAAGATGCACTGGTAATAAGAAAGGATTTCCAATCCTTAAAGAAACAGTTGGATTTGTTTTGTGATGAAAGGGGTATTTGGAGGTGTGGTGGAAGAATCAGTAATTCTGACTTCTCCTATGCCACCAAACATCCAATAGTACTGCCTAGAGAGCACCCTTATACCTTGCTCACCATTAAAGCAGCTCATGCTAGAGTCTTTCATAATGGAGTCAAGGAAACCTTGACTGAGCTGAGAGCAAAGTATTGGGTAGTAAAGGCTAGACTGTCTGTAAAGACTGTGATTTCTAGCTGTAATTTATGTCGAAGGTATGGAGGTTTAGCCTATAAAGCTCCACCTCCTCCTCCTCTCCCTTCATTTAGGGTAACCGAGCATCCCCCATTTAGTTATACAGGGGTGGATTATGCCGGTCCCTTGTATGTGAAACCTGATTACCCTGCACAAGCCCGTTGTGAACAAAAAGTTTGGATTTGCTTATACACTTGTTGTATAACAAGGGCTGTGCATATTGATATTGTGTCTGATTTATCTACTCCTTCTTTTCTTAGATCTCTGAAGCGTTTTATTTCTAGGAGAGGACTACCACTTCGTATGATATCTGATAACGGAAGTACATTTAAGGCAGCAGCTCGAGTATTACAGAAAATTGTGACTGATGATTCCGTCTCTGAGTACTTAACTGGAATGAAGATAGAATGGTCGTTTAATATTGAGAAGGCTCCGTGGTGGGGAGGGATATTCGAGAGAATGATTGGGCTAACTAAGAAGTGTCTCCGCAAAACTATTGGTCGTGCTAAATTTACTTATGATGAACTACTTACAGCAGTGACAGAGATAGAATCTGTACTTAATTCTCGCCCTCTCTCTTACATATCCTCTTCAGATTTGGAGGAACCACTGACTCCCTTTCATTTATTAGTTGGACGACGATTGTCTAATTTGCCGGATCAGTTGTGTTACCGTCGTGTTACTGAAGAATATACTCCTGAAAGCTCATCGATTATTCTCAATAAAAGGTTACAACACTTACATCTAACTCTAGATAAGTTTTGGTCTAGATGGAAATTAGAATACATTCTCAACCTTCGTGAGAGATATAATAAGCAAAGACAACGTTGTCATTCCAAAGAAGTTAAGATTGATGATATTGTCATTATTCATGATGAGAACACTCCTAGAGGATTCTGGAAATTAGGGAGGATCAAGGAGTTAATAGTTGGTAGAGATAAGGAGATTCGAGGAGCAGTTGTGTGTGTACTCTCTCGTAATAAGGCATCACTCTTATGCCGACCCATTCAACACTTAATTCCCCTTGAAATTCATGTTGATGAAGGTGATATCTCAACTAATATGGAGCAGAGTGTCTCAACTTCAGTTCCCATAGAAATGAATGAGGCTCAAGTAGATATGGAGACGACCACCGACGAAGAGGAAATATTGCCTGAATCGACTCCTGTAATTAGAGATCGTCCTAAGAGAGCTGCCTCCATTGAAGCGAGAGACAAGATCATTGCGAGATTGTACTGAAATTAACCAAGTACTAAGTTTATTATTGATGTGTGTATTACTTATTATTATTGTATAGTGCAATTATGTGGGTTGACTGAGTAGTCAACGGTGGGGAGGATGTCGTGAATTAAATGTATTATCATTTATTATTCATAGTTAATTTGTGTGTGGTACTGCGCATGCTCAGTACTTATTATTGATTTTGAGAAGAAGAGAAGTTTTTAGACAGTTGTCAAAGTGAAGTACAGATCGTGTCCAAGAAGTGTTGCCCTAAAAATACAGTCCTCTAACAGATATTTCACTACACACTGTACTACATTAGAATCACTTGAGCAGCCTTTCTGGTTTTTACTAAAAAATTAATTAACCAGTGGTTACAATACTCTCGTGAGCATTGCTAATGTAAAACCAAAGGTAGGCGAGTTAGCTCCATCCATAATTAGTTAAAATCTTTAACAAATTATCCATTAGGATTAAAACAAAAATGTTAGGAGTAAGTTATTTTAATATAGCAATGAAATAGCTGTGTCAAGAGGATTGAAGATACAGCTTGCCTATGCTGTACAGGTAGTATTTGACAATGACAGTGGCTAATAATAAATGAAATCATTGAAATATTGACAAACTGCATGAATGAAGTGACTATAATGATAGATTCATTAAAATAACATTATTAATTAATTGGAAAACATATCAGTAACTGTTGCTGTTAGAGCTGGAACTGCTTCTTTATGAGGACAACGATGCATGATAGTACGACAAGATGCCATTCTGCTAATAGCATAACAAAGGCACTTGAAAACAAGATCTGGATCATAAATCTTTTCAGTAGCTCCAACAAAAGTAGAAGTATTCAAAATTGGTATAGCATTACATAAATAAGACATCATTACCTTATTGTTCTACAAAGAAAATGAAATAAAAATATAAAAAATAGTAACAACATTAGTAAAGGAGCTGAACTGGTAATACATAGTTGTGTAGAGCCACAGACTGGAATAATTTCTATAGT
Source organism: Amphimedon queenslandica (assembly GCF_000090795.2). Taxonomy (NCBI): domain Eukaryota; kingdom Metazoa; phylum Porifera; class Demospongiae; order Haplosclerida; family Niphatidae; genus Amphimedon; species Amphimedon queenslandica. Next base: position 22,604 of record NW_003546276.1, on the reverse strand, counting down.
ACATCCTTCACTTCAGTTTACAATGATATTAGATGCTAGGTTTAATCCAGTTAGTGTAGGCATTCTTGGTTTATTAGACTTAGATATTAATGACTGTAATGATTCATTAATAATTTTAATCTGATACATATTAATCATTGAGCTGTTTCAATACATCACTGGTTGACATATTCTTATTGAAATAATAAATCAAGAGTAATTAAATAACAACACTAAACTCAGGGATTCCCACAAAGTGCACTAAGTGAGCTAAACAGCACACTTTTTTGAGCTGACAAGCACTGAACTGTGGTGCATGGCATTTGAAAAATGAAACATTAGAACATGTAAATGTACAAAAAAATTACAAAAATTGAAAATTTTCCCATAGCTGTTTCTACGGTCTCAAGCCAGATTTTGGAACTTTAAAATTCATAAAAATTCAATTTTGCTTGAAATCAGTTCAAACTTTTACATGACACAGTTTATATGTAAAGGAAAAAATATAAAAATACAGAATTTTCTTCATTTCAATTTTGGTGTAATTTTGCTATAGGGACTTTAACCAGATTTTTGAGCAACTCTAAAACATCCAATTTTGATCAGAATCAGCTCACACTTTTTACACTATGTAATTACATGTACATGTATTGAAAAAAAATTATAAAGACATAAATTCTCTCCTAGCTGTTTTGAAAAAATACCATGGATCAGGGTTTCTGTACTATATATATATATAAACCCTAACTGAACTTACTTTATTTTGTACCAGTTTATTTATGTCTTGACTTATAAATGATATTGAGTCCTCTATTTCCTATAGTAACCAAGCATATTATTAATATTATATAACCAATCAGCAATATATAGCTTACAGTAAATTGAGTTGTGTATTCTGAAGATATGAACGAAAATTTAATGTAAAAAGAATAACTATATACCAACAATGCATTACTAAACTTACATGGACAGTTACAAGATGATGTTGGTACCTGTGTCGGAGAAGGCAAACTCATAGTACTGGTAGTACTAATCAATGGTGGGCCAGTCTGTCTCTCTTGAGCTACACTGACAGCTGGTGAAGGAAGGACTGCTAATGATGACAACGATGACTGGAACTGAACGACGTTGAATCCTATTAATAATACAAGTGATATCGTTATGCCTATAAAAAGAATAGAAGAGTGAAAGTGAATATAATCTCAGATAAGGAGGACAATAGTTTACAAAAGTGACAAATTTTCTAATATAAAAAACACTATATTACGGTATATAATGTCGCTATAACATGAAAGCAAAATGGTGAGCAGCGAAAAAACACACAAAACTGTATCAGATGAACACTTTGAGCAGCAGCTCTCATCATTGTGTAAAGTGAGCAATGACTCTGGAACAGGAGACAACTGATAGGACGCCTTATAAGGCTTGCGTTTGCTACTTTGACCTTCTAAGGGAAATCTAAACAGGTTTAAAACAGGTTTTGGTGCACCTTGACATCATATTTCAATACAAAAGACAGTATAACAATTAGAGATAAAAATATTCATAGTACATGTACAAGTGACATAAACTGTGTCTAGGGGGACATGATATCAATTTACATGTAGCA
>NW_003546276.1:0-21006 GCF_000090795.2 Amphimedon queenslandica | reverse complement strand
CAGTGTTACAATAATTTTGACAATTTTCCAATATTTTCCCAGCAATGAATCCACTCTATATACTTTGTCATGATCTACTGCTTATCTCTTCATTTACTGCATGCTTTTATGAATGTTTACATAATAATAATAATCGCAATGATAATAATGAATCAAATGTATAATAACAACATAATAGTAATAAATCACACTACATGTCATTATGACAATGCTTTCACTTTACAGAAAAATGAAGCTTCTAATGCACCATTAATATACCGTTGTCATAACAAATCCCACTCGCCCAATAAAAGTCCAAGATCATTTACCTATCAGGAAGACTTTTTGATAGCATTGGGGTTCAAAAACTGACAAAGCAGGATCAAGCAACACAAAACCAAGATCTCAGGGCTACAGAGTCAAAAACAGATCAGCTATGGCAAGCAGTAGCTACCATTAGAAGTCACTTCAGCCATTCTGCTTTCTTCCAACAATTATAATTAACTAACTTTATTGCTTAATATGTAAAACCACAGGTATACATGTTAGCTCCTTCCATATAAGACAATAGGTTAAATTTCTCTCTTAAAATTATAACCTTAATTGTCGGACAGTAGAATTCTCTATCACATTTAGTCTTTCTTATTGTTTGTCAATAATAGCTAGTCCAGACTCAAGACGCTAGTCAACTAGCTCACGTTGCTCAAATTATTTTTAAACAAGAACTAATTTCCAAAAACAGTACCCCTAAACATAATGTCAAAAAATTGATGTCAATCTTGATGAGAAAACTATGATTAAGACACTAGAGGCATAATGATAAAAAGAGAGTGAGGTATAGGTAGTAGTAGTAGTAGCATAGCTGTGACTCTGTTGTGTTTGAGGAATGTAATGGTGTACCAGGAGTAAACTATGAGGCTGATGGTAAAGCTGGCTGGATACCTGTTCGTGAGCACAGGAGAGGAAAATCATGCCTCAAACCACACGATGAAGATTCTGATTCTGAAACTGAGGAACTAAGATTACCTGTGAATGCCACAGTATGTTTTATCTCCAGAGATGGGTCTCCTGGATTACATATTGCTAATCATAAAGTGAAATACTGGTCCCCTATTGCTGTTAGAACTCGTAGTAAACTAGGATTGCAGTAATTATTTTAGTTAGTTAATTATGTTAGGCTCTTTGATTTGATCAATGAGTCCTTCAAAGACTCTTTTTCAAATTATTCTATCATTATTCATTGCAGCGTCGATGTCTTTGTAAAGTTCATTATTATTATTAAGCAGTCTATAAGATATATGTTAATGGCATGCTTTCATCTTTACTGGCAAAAGGTGAGGGACGTGAAGTGTAAGGTAAATGACACATGATGAACATCAACAGCTTCTTCTCCATCAACACATTACTTAAACAATAGATATCAGGTCAGTTTGATTCGCTTAAAGCAAAAAGTTAGTTACAGCAAAGTCTATGATCATTAAAAACAACAAGAATTCATACACATAGCATACTTATAATGGGCAACACTGTAACACAATACCTTAAACGTTTGTGATCACCTTACATGTAAATCAACAAAATTTGAACGACTTCCAATGCCATTCTATGTTAAACAATGTAGAGAAAACAAAGATTAACTTGAACGAATAATTTTGAGCACATTTTCATTGAAAACACAAAATTTTTAGAGACTAAAAAAATATTAGCAGTAATGAAATAGCAGTAGCTTCCACAATAAGTTTAGCAGCCTAGACATCAAAAACAAATCTTTGCAAAATTAATGTGAAGCAACAAGTGTTACACAATAGCTAATTGTCATCAGTGTGTAACAACTTTTAAAAACATGCATGTTTTTAAATTTAATGTAGCAACAAAGGTATGAACAATTGATGCATGTAGGCTTTTCCATTAAGGTTACTATAAAACCTTGTCATGACAGCAAAAATATATGCATGCCATAATTATTACCACTGCACAGCGAGAAATTTTCATGGCCAAAAAATTTCACAAATTCATTCAAAAATCTATTATGTGGTTTTAGTTTTCATACTTTTTGCCTTTAGGCCATCTTGAACATCTCGAAATGTATTAAATCAATTTTCGTTCATTTCATTTTCATGAATTTTAAATAAATTGCAAAAATTCCCAAAAATTATAGGCCACGAAAGATTCTAGCTATCTATATATGGTATTAATTTTAATATTGTACGTTGTACTGCAATTTACCGGCAAATCAAAATTAAACAGTGACACTGAATAATACATACATGTACCCACCAGCCCATTTACAAAACAAAATGTATGAATGGACATACATTTGTATGCTGTCACTCATCACTACCTTGACTCATGCCTTGACTGCTCCATCAATCACTACAGGATAAAACAGTACTTCTGGTCAGAAACTCGAGAGTGAGAAGGCTGACTGACTTTCGACTAGATAGATTTAGAAAATAATCAGAGTACTGCTTTTGATCACTGCACAAAGCTAAAAAGGGTTGGCTAATGCTATCCAACACAACTGTGACTGACTGGGACAGTGTACTCTATCCCGGACTTATCCTCCATTATGTTGGGCAGGCCAGCAGGGCGCATCTCGTCAAGTAAGAATTAGAATTGAGGTAGTTCTGTTTGGCTACCGGAGACTTTGCGTGTGTTTCTTGCTTACTAGTTTTTTTCAAAACTACAGTCAGACCTTTCTTTTGCAATTTCTAGTGTTCTCAAGTTTTTGCAGCACCTTATTTACTCATGGATTGCCATTTTCCTGATTGTGGGGAGAAATTACACATTCTTTGTGCGTACCTGTCTCATGTAAGACTTGTTCCTGAGGGGAGCTTCATTCGTTGTAATCTTGGACTGCGTTGTATCACTAATGGTAGATCATTTAGAAACTTCACTACTTTCCGAGATCATGTCTACGCACATCATGGACATGCCACTGGCACAAGTAAGGCATTGTCAATCTTCCCAATGTTATTTAGTAGTTTTCATCTATAGATGCAATTCAGTTTCATTGTAATGAAGCTGATAGTACATCAAGAGAAGTTCATGATGATAATGAAAATGAGAATAGACTAATTGGAGATGATGGGAATGGACCTTTGCTAGATGATTTTAATGGACCTTTGGACAATGATGTGAATGTAAGTCTTTTTTACGAGTCATACTCTGAACTGTACACATAAAAAAGACCACAAAGATTGATTTTAGTTGTATCACAAAATGAAGTGAAATTTTGGTTTGTCTTGGAATCATACGTACATTATGTTTAAGGTACAACGGGCAGAACGCACAATTTAGATTTCGGGACACAAATTGTTTTCTTTATTCTTTTTCTACAATATATAATGTTTTCAATTTTTTTCTCAATAGTGAGATCCAATAAACTTCACTAAACTTTGTAAAATGGATGAAAACTGGTTAAAGAATTCTTGAAAATGATGAGAGTACTTAAATTTTTAGTAATATCATTGTGTTTATATATTATTTTCTATTGACGTATGTTGCATCATTTGGAAAAGTTTTGCAAAATGGGCTGCAATCTCTCATAAGTTTTGCTGACTTTCAAACATCAGTGCATCACAGAAGCATTTACTGCATACAAACTTGATTGAGTGTTTGCCTTCATTATGCCACGATTGCAAGCTTAAGAGCTTCATAGAGCCTGCATTCACCAGATGAAACAGATAAATAAACAATAGTCAGGAAATACATACTGGTGGCCATTTTTATTAATGGTTTGACTAATATGACGTCATAACTTCACCCCACTTTGCAATTAATTTTTCCTGCCAATTTTATAATATACAGAAGTATCCAAAAAGGACACATGATCAAAGATGGTGTATTAAGTATGAAAAGTTATGCAGAAATTTTTTTTAATATTTAAAGTTCAATGATCTATAACTTCTAAACAGTGCATGGTAAAAATTTAAAAATGGCACAAGTTGTACAACATTTTCTTTACTATAAAATGGCAGCAATTAAAAAAGTATTAAAATTTCATCCAAAAGTACCTTAATCCTTAACTACGTGTAATTAGATTTTACTTTTCTCAAATGGCATAGATTTGTATAAAAATATAGTTTATTCTGGTAATCCAAGATTGTGGCAACGAAGCCTGTACTTACCCTGGCCAGTTTAGATGGTATAGTTCATTGTTGCAAATGATTATGTACAGTAATGATCGTTCAGTCATCAAACATACATGTAATTAATGCAGTTGTGGCTGTAGCATTTGAACCTTTTTGTTTACAAGCACTTTGATCACTTTTTAGGAAGAACCAGATGTTAGTTTGGAAGATATAACAGCTCTGTTGTTCTTGAAGCTAAGGGAGATGTATAAGCTTCCTATTTTAACTGTTGAAGATTTGGTTTGTGATATGGAAAATTTCCTTTTACAAATACTTTCTGACCTGACAATGAACCTGAAACAGTTTGAACCCAATGTATCCTGCATTTTGAACAAGTACTGTGGGATCTTTGCTGATTTAAAGTCTGGATACAAACAGAATAAGGTCATTAAGGAACGATTTCACGTTGTGGTAAATGCATGTAGAGTTACGAACTAACAAATTAGTATCCATTTATATACAGGATCTAGTAGAAGTAACTTTGGGTAGTCGATGGAAGGTTGCTGGAACGTCAAAGAGGAGGCGAAAGTAGAGAGTCAATGACACCTTCATGTATGTTCCTATTTTAAAGAATATTGAGCGAATAATGCAAGATGATGAAACTCTTTCTCAGGTACTTGACTAATTAAAATTGTACAGTGTATATGTATGTAAATACATGTATGACTTGCATTTTATCTACATGTAGCTTCAGTCACCTCAGTTTAGCACTGATGGGTATAAGAGGGATTTATGTGATGGAACTCTAAGTAGATGGAATCCCCTCTTTTCTATGGATAATGGAGCATTGCAAATCATATAGTATTATGATGACCTTCAGCTTTGCAATCCATTGGGTTCTAGGAAGAGTATTTGTAACTTAGGTTAGTTGTGATAGATATACACACTAATTTTTGTATTGTAAAAAATGATTTGACCTTTTCTCATTTGAAGGTGTCTTTTCCTATACCTTTGGTAATTACATCAGCAAAAGTCAACTAAGGCACATTCATTTGGCAGCTATTGCCTTGACATCAGTTATCAAAAGGTACTCCATGCCTTCAGTCTTAGAGTATATTGTGAGTGATATCAAAAAACTGGTAAGTCATAATTCCATATTGTGTGATATATCATGGTAATTAACTGTATAGAAAGCTGGACACCAAATAAACCTAAATGGCAGGCAAATTGAAATTAAAGGCTCGATAGCAGCTGTGTCTGCTAACAATCCAGCATCATGCTCATTAGGAGGATTCAAAGAGGGAGGAAGAGCCAATAGAGGTTGCAGGCATTGTATGATTAGCGATCTTTCATCAGAGGTAGATATACATGTACTTCAAAGTAATGTAACAACAATTAACACCTTTATGTGAATGAACTTACACACAAAAGTTCAGATTGAAGCTGTAAATCAGTTATTTTATGGATATGTTAATCATTATAGTTGCCTTATTACCCCAAACCGACTATTGCCCTACTAATTATGGAAATACTGTGTCCATTTATATGATGTTACAAGTTTTGCTGTGAACATAAGTAACAAATACTTTTACAGTGCTCACAAATGTTAACCCATGAAATACATTTTTCCATTGTACTCAATGCGTATATGTAGATGGTGTGTAGCCTACATATTAGCTAGAAATTCCATGCTTACAATAGTTAATTTTATTATCAATGATAATTTTCTGAAAGAAATTTAACATTGCGCACTCGAGAGGAGCATCTTTCTCATTGTCAGTCTGTGGCTTCAGATGATACGGTAACAGTATTTATATTAATCTATAAAACTAATGCACATTTAGGCATCAAGGGAGTATGAAGTAAACTCTACAAGTACTCTCCTGAAACTGGAATACTTAAACATGTGTAATGGTGGATTGATAACAGATGTAATGCATGACATACTGGAAGTTACATTATCAGTTTTATTAATGCTTGTAGTCGTTACACATTTTTAGGTGTAATGGTTCTAGAAACCAAATAGATGTTGCAGAATTTCATTTATGAAGAACAGTTTTCACTCTATGTAATCTAAATGATATTATCTTAAACTTTGAGTATGGGTTTATGGAAAGCTGTGATAAACCATCACCATTGTCATCTGACTACATTAGAGAAGCATCTAGGAAGTTGGGACTGTCAGGTATAAATAAGATTTTTAATATGCGTTGGACTTTATTTCTACAGTAGCATCACAAATGTGGCTTTTGTGTCGATTGCTGCCCCATATGATTGGTCGATTCATACCACCTGGCAACAGTAACGGGAGACAGGAGATAATCTGTGATTTGTAATAACAAAATGAAGTTCTCCCAATTATCACAGATGAGAATTGTCTGTACATAAAAGTATTTATCACAAAACAATTTTTAATTGTGATATACATCTATTTTAAGGTATTGATTGAGGACCACAATAAAGAGTTTGTTAAGTTGTACCCATTTGTTGCTGTAACTCCTAAGATGCACTACATGGTCCATATGCCCAGGCTGATGATTCTGTGAGTACATTGTATATTTTATGATTATGTATTGTTGTCTTGTGTAGTTATGGTCCTTTGGTTAGGTTGTGGACAATGAGGTATTTACATCTAAATTGATTACTGCAGCAAATAATTATTGTTCTGTTATATGTAGATTTGAGGCAAAGCACCAGTATTTTAAAACTATTTCCCAAAAATGTGGGAATTTTATTAATATTGCCAAAACATTGGCTAATAGGCATCAGATGATGCAAGTATATTATTTGCATAACACAGATGCTGATTTTTCTCTTGGACCAGGTTAGTGTTTTATGATTAATATTACTTTATCTTAATTCTTTGTAGTTATTAGTTGTAACATTGGGAACGGACATCAGCAACTGCAAGATATCGAAGGGAATGATGTTCAAATGTAAGTCCATTAGGTTTGGTGTGTTTTAATACTTAATTTGTTACTCTATAGGGTAAAATGGATGCGAGCTGGGATGATTTTGATTAAAGAACCGTGTCTCCTTCTTAGTGAGGTCTCAGATTTCCTGTCCTTCATTTTACTAAAGAATATATATGTCCATAAAAACGACATATATTATGTTGGAGAGGTATTTTCCACAGAATATATATCAAGTGACTATCACTGCCATGTACTGAAATGTATAGGTGTAAATGATTTTATTAAGAATTCCTTGCATTCTCACCACACTTATCCTATGCACTTAAGGTACTGCAATGATTTACAAAGTTATGTAGCAGTACCAAAACACATAATCAGCTGGCTTATGTAATTTATACCAATTCTCCTCTGACTCTATTCTATTTTGAATTTATTATTTCATCTACATGTCAAACATTCTTCATATGTTCATTTTTATTATTATTATTATTCATTTCTCTCTTCTGTCCTTTTATTTTCTCTCCCTTCTGATTCTCTTCCTCTACTCTACTAACTAACCTGTCCTACTCTACTAAACTTAAATTTGTTGTTACTATTATTATTATTAATTTATTATTAACTGATTATTGTGTATTATTATTATTATTCTTATTTATTAATTATTATTATTATTTTGTACTTTATCTTCATTTGTAAAATGGAAAAACTTATAAGCTCCTTTGTTAAAATTTCACTTAAATATTTTCAATTTCATAAATCAAAATCATACAGCACATCCACCAATAGCTTCCTACATTTTTGTGGTTAATCAACTCCTTGATTAAAGCACTTCCCAGTAAATATTGACAATAGACAATAGGATGACAAAAGAACAGTTTACAGTAATAATGAAGAAACAAGGAATAGAAGATGGGTAAATTACTAACATAGGGGATGTTTTAATAATGCACAATGTTTTTCTCTGCAACTTTTAATAAGTTGCAGAGAGAAAGAGAGAAAAAAATGAGGAAGAAAAACATCATGATTAACAAAAAAAAATAATAAAAGCGATTAGGATGCAACTGATCATGTTGTGCATCATTAATTATTTGATTATTATAATTGTTTCATTTTCTGTAATTTTTATTCACCAAATTAAATAGTATATGTGTACATGTACATGATGTATAATACATGTATATTTAAAAAAACCAAATACCGTCCGTAGATCATATAATTTGTGTGGTAGACAATTTGTGTGTCCTAAATTTGTGCTGTGATTCAATTTTTACTCAGTAAGACTGTCATGTATTATTAAATGTAGAATATGGGTAATGTTAATTTTTTTTGCGAAATTCTAATCCAGTAAAATTAAAATCACACAAACAATTTCCAGATAGATGGTATACATGTAAAAATACATGTACATGTGCAATATACATGTACAGTAGTAGAACTTAATCTAAACCTTATGTCACAGTCGCCACAAAATCAGTGAAATTAAATGCCCCACAAAATTTTCTAGCCATAAGGTATGATCAATTTCATAAATCAAAATCATCAACCAATGGCTTTCTGCATTTTTCTGGTCAATCAACTCTTAAGCTACCCCCCCTTATCCTTGTATATCTATTGATTGATCCTTGTGAATCTTTACTTTTACATATCAATCTGATTGACTATCAATGAATTACAAAATTAATAATTAAGACTTAGGATATCAGGAAATAATAGAGTAAAAAAAAGATGCAACAGATGGACAGAAAGATAGGAATGAGAGAAGAGAGAAAAAGGAGTAAATGCAAATGTAATAGCATGTACATGTACATCGTACATAACATGTATATGTATATGCATGCATATATATTTTTGTAAAAATTATTCTGACAAATTTTAGATAATAGCACAGAATCATTTTCAGTCAATCTCTGTATAGTCTTGTATCTAAAATAAGTTTCGAGAACTATAAGTAACTGTGACAGAGATTACAAGGACGGTTAAATTAGCTGGCCAGGGGTCTATCTATATTGTGGCTGATAATGTACATGAATTGCTAATTCCAGTACTGTTATTTAATCTTTTTTTTAATGTTTGCGACCTAAATACAAATGTCTGTTCTTTACCTTAAACAAAGCAAGTTACATTTCTGTATATAATAATTATGTTACGGAATATGGATCATACAATGTATGTACAATTATTGTTAACAAATTAATTTACATAAAAAATAATAATTAATTTTTTTGGTAGTACTAGTTTAGCAAAGCATATCTGTCAAGATGTTGCCACGCCACACTTGAAACTTGCTAGCAGCCATTATGGGATGTTCATTCTTAGATAGAAGTATTATTTTAGTAAAATGAAGCAGCATAAAGTAATGGAGCGTCAATTGTAATGATACTCACCAGCTTTCTTAATCTACATGGACTTGGCGAAGCAAAAGAGAGAGTTCTATTATGTTAAGCAGGATCTAGTAGGCAGGATATGAAAGAATGAAGAGGCAGAAGTCAGTTGAGAAGATGCTTGGAGTAGAAACGTTGAGGAGCCATGGTGGCGAAGCCGTTGCTAAGCAAAATGTGCCCACACCCACCAGGCCACCGTTCAGTCCATGGAATGGATCGATTGAAATGGATCCATAGTTCTAAGCAGCTCTCTCGAGTTGCTCGCCTCTTCTGCTCATTTCTAGAGGATTTTACAAGTCTAATGTAAGTCTAAACGTTCTGTCTTTTGTTGTTTTGTCATTGTCTTGTCTTTGTTTATGTTTTGTCTTATGTTTTGTCTTTGTCAAGAAAGGAGAAACAGAAAAGAAGAAAACAAGTATACAAGAATAAAATAATATTGACAATGAATTTAAGCGAACAAGAATAAATAAATAAAACAATCAAATATAATAATAATGACTAGAATAGACAACAACAGACAACAAGGAAACGAAGAAGAGCATCATATTCCTTGAGGATAGGCGACAAAAATGCTTGAGAAGATCAAAGTAAAAAGGTGAGTTTCGGAATCGAGATGGAGTATTGCAACAGAAGGAAAGCATCTTGTGAATTGAAATACTGTAGCCTATCACTTAAAACACGAAGCGAAGATAGTTTGATATTGAGAGCGGAAGAAATTGAATTTATATTCTCAATAGGAGAACCCAGAAGACTTGCTTCTTTGGATAAAAAAAATGAGAGCTCCAAGCAAACAATTTTTTAGCTCAGGTATATTAGCCTTCACATTTATAATAATTTCCCACTTTTTAGGATAACCCACATCTTAAGCTTCTCTGAAAGGTCACTCAAGAGAGATGACATAGAACCACATAATGAAATATCATCAAAATAACCAACACAAAAATCTGAATTTAGACACTGCATAAAAGAATTAAGAGTGAAACAAAAAAGCAAAGGGCCAAAAGGATCTCCTTGCTGCACACCCTCAGCTGAATTAATAATTTCATTGTCCCAGAATAAAGAAGATGGTGATAAGTAAGATGAAAAAACCAAAGGATAAATAGATGGACAAATGTAGAAAACAGCAGCTAGAATTTTATCTCTTCTATTAGAGTTAAAGGCATTTTTAAAATCAAGCTTAATAAACGCATCATCTGATGAAAATTTAGTTAGAAATAAATGAGCAGAATGAACAGCAGCCTCAATGCCACCTCTTACACCAAAACCGAACTGACGAGGAGACAAATAATCTGACTTTTCTCATAAAACAGAGCTGCAAGCAATTTAGCCACCAAACAACGAAGAGTTCAACCCACAGCGATTGGTCTTATCCCTCCATTACTCTTTTAAAGTGCTATTAATCTTGCTCCAAATAAAAATGGTCTAACTGACATTGGTGTCTGGGCCTTCTAAAACTAAACAAGAAAATGCTGCCAAAGAAGAAATAAGACGAGATTGACCTGGCGCCAAAGACTCTGAAGAAAGCATATCATTTAATGCCGTGGCTTTAAATTATCTGGACCTCCTGAAGAACCCACAGGAAAAGATTTAATTGCCAAAGCTACATCACACTCAGATACCTAAAAATCAGAAGTAGAAACTGGAGAAGGAGGAAAGCAGGAGATGGATGCTTATCTTGAAGAGATTTATAGGTAGCCTCTGTGGAAGGAGCTACAGTATCAGAGGATGTAGCTAAACGAATGGCACACTTCCTTTAAACGAGAAGACAGAGCTTTTTTTAAATCATCGGGCGAAAATTGCTTAATGTTTTTTGAAAAATCTTTAAAATTCAAACGAAGTTAAGGCTCATTGCTACTCTCTTGCTGACTGTTAATTGTAGTAACGAAAGACCTTCTTTACCCCATCTTTTTGATAAATGTAAACAATTATTAGCAACGGAAAGTAAACTAACTCACGACAATACTGTGTTGTCGACCACACATTTGAAGATGGTGGAGAGTTTCTCAGCCGCTAAACAACGAGAGGCTTTAGGAATTTCTGATAGTTGGGACTCTCTTATAAGAAGATAAAGAGAATGACATTGACGAATGCTGAACTGATGGAAGTGAACTAGAAGGGGATGGTGTCGCAACAGGTGTGCTGCTGGGAGGATAAGGCGCACGCAATGTCATGAATGGAGGCGACTGACACAGGTAAGTGTGAACCTGGACAACAACACAATTGAGGACCATGAAGTCTTAAAAGGCCACCAGCAGAAGCCTGAAAAAACTTCAAACAGACAGAGCATTCAAACTTTGCATCTGCCCATCGATATTATAGACTATGTAACTAGGATTGGAAACTAGCTCATGTGATCCATTCAAACCAGTACTAACCGGCTGACATAGGGTCCGTGACTGGATTTTTGTTGGTGTGGTCAAAAAATGGCTACTCATTAACGACATTCAAAGGAAAACTTTATTTAAACCAATGTTGGTTTTTTGTTATTTTAATAATAATTATTTCACTACTTTAGTGTTTGTGTAACATGACTATAATGAAAAAATAATGGTACTATTGTTAATTTGCAATTTTACTGTGATGTTCAAATTTCTGTTGTTTGCAAATTTTCAAAACTTTTTGTACCTGTTGCTCCATTACACAAGTAAAAATAGACTAACAAGATCATTGGAAATGTTGATACAATCATTGTGCATGGAACTGTCATAGTTTCATTTACTGATTTGCCATGTCAGAGGAGTAATATCTAAAATTTTCTTTCTGCAAACAGTCCACTGTCGTGCCTTTTACGGCTTTTACAAAACAAGCAGAGGTTTCTCCTATTGGGTGATGATAGGTTGATGTTGTGTGCAAGGAATTGGGGACTTATCATTTTAATTCATGCATTGCATTTGACTACAGTACAGCTTAAAAACCAAAAATTCATTAATTCTGCATGAAAAGCAAGCTGCATCGTCAAATTTATTCCATCTAACGCCCAATTTAATCACAGATGTCCACCGGGGAATCCTAGTTTCCAATCCCCATTACGTAGTCTCTAATATCTATGATCTGCCATATATTATTATTATTATTATTATTATTATTATTATTATTATTAGGTTACTCATACACAAGAAGAGTGTTAGAAAGATAGTACAGTACAAAAGAGAAGTGCACCAGGTAATTGAATTATTGTTGTTGTTATTGTTATTATTATTATTATTATTATTTTTATCCTTAGTAGTTACTCGTACACAAGAAAAGGGTCAGAAAGTTGAAGTGCAAAAGAGAAGTGCACTAGGTCATTACTATTGATAATAATAATTATTATTAATTCTTATTCTTTCAGTATTGTTAATATTTTTAGTTACTTCTACTGAAGGAGTAAGAAGGAAAGTAGCACAAGAGAAAAGTGCATCAGGTAGATAATAATCCATTACTATAATAATTATTATTCTTTATGCACAAGGAGTGATGCAAGAAGTTTCAGCTACAGGTAGCTTTATAATAGCAAGAGTAGATAATACTTAAAGAGAGTATCCAACGGCCATTTTGAGGGCTGCTGCAAGTGTGTGGATTTTTAGGAAGTCAGGTTCCGCATACTTCAGTAGTTTTCAACCATTGTTTTGACAGAAGTGTTGTTATAACAACTTATCATTGATAATAATTATACAGAAGTATCCTGAACGTGACTTCCTAGAAATCCACAAACATGCAACAGCTGTGATGGAAACCTTGTATACTCTCTTTAGGTATTATGTACTCTTGATAATCGTAATCATGTTTACTTTGCATCTAGATTTTACCATTGATACTCAGTGGCGTTTCTAGATTGAATTTCTGGGGGGCCTTAATGATATGGGTGGAATAATTAGTGGGTGCGGTCAACCAGGCTTGCAGGATTTCATTTGGAAAGTCAAAATTGAGAAGATTAGGCCTCTTAAATGAGCTCCTTTGTGGTTTACAGACTGTTTACACAGTGAAGCACTGCAGCTGTTTCACAGTTTACATAGATAAAACTAATTTTATACGTCACCACAAAAATTTTGGGGTGGCTATGGCCCCCCCAGGCCCCCCCCTAGATCCACCACTGTTGATACTGATTGCCTAGTGAAGAAGTGTGTGCATCCTAGAGCATACAAATGGGTGGAATGTGAAGTGTGCTCTAGATGGTTTCATCAAATATGTGTTGGTTTTACAAAGGAAAAGGAATTTGTTTGTGAATATTGCTACAATATTGATAATAGAAAGTTTTTTTGAACAATAATTTCATTTAAATAATCATGAGCTATCAAGAGTAGATAATAATTAGAGGTGAGTGTCCTACTGGCTATAAGGTCTGCTTCATCATGGCGTAAAATTGAAGAGTCACATTCTGAGTAATTCCGTGTTTTTATTGAGTTTGAGCAGTTATTGCTAGTTATTTTCAAATAACTACTCAAAAATACTGAAAATATCCTGAATGTGACTTCATTTCTATGCAGTTATAGGCAGAGCAGGTCACTCTCCTCTAATTATTATCTACTCTTGGTGCTATTGATTTAAGCATAAATGGGCATGGTCCGATTATAGATAAGTGCTTCTTCGACTTCCTTATATATTTTCCAGCTACCAAAACGCAAAATAGCAGTTCTTCTAATGATTTCAGTACCTAAGTCAAACAACTATCAGAACATCACAAGAAAGTAGAAAAATTACGGAGCATATAATTTTGACGACCTTTGTCCGACGAACTATCTTTTCGTCTGTAATATGTATTTTTAGCTGTTATTTTAATATCTTTCTTACAAACAAGATAAGCACGCATCAAGTAAGGTCCATGTTTTAAACAGTCACTTGACTTTATCACTGTATTGCACAGTAGCACAAAAAGTATCTATAATACAGAAAAAAAATACTTTTGGTGTCCGGAAATGGGTGTTGGCCGATTATTAATTGCTTACTCTACTATTTGTCCTGCCTACTTTCTGTTGATAACTAACAAGCCTCCACAATAGCCTTGGACATTTTCCAGGAAATACTTGACCTATCTCCAGACAACTGGCTGGTTGATAAACGAGAACCTGGTGCACCTGTGGGTGTCTGGGTGTGGCTCAAACACTAAAAGTGTCAAATCTTAATTGCTAGAGTAAAATGGTATGCTTGAAGAAGCTTAAGTTTTTGAACTTATGCTTTCAAGAAAGAGGCAGCTGTGGGCCTCACATGCCAGGTTACACATGCATACATTACTTAATCAGTTTTAACCCCTTGAAGTCATGGTTTCAATCGAATGCTTGGTAAACAGTGACATGACAATAGTCAATATACACTCACTTTATGATATACTATTGGTTAATATACTATTGGTATTCTTCGTTTTCAAGATAATTTATTCATTGAGTACTAACCATAATAACCTGAGGAAACGAATCTGAAAACTGTCACAATGACAAGTATTACGCCCAATTGTGGGAAAGATGCATGCATTGCAATGAAAAATACTTATTGCAAGGGCTTGAACTTGCTTTAGCAGGGGAGACACGTTGAGAAACTAAGTCATCCTGGTCTTGAAGACACAAAGCACCCATATTTATCACAAAAAATAGTTAAATTTTTAGAAAACATGAGTAATAACCTCTTTTATGGCCACTCATTGAACTCAGTACATATTCAATTCAAAGAACTAGATGGTAAATAGATACAAATTCATCAGTAAATAACACAAAACACTTGAAACATCATTCCTTGTCACTGCTATGCATTGATTGATGACTTTCAGATCATTCAGTTTTAGTCTCCCTCAGGCTGTTTG
Organism: Amphimedon queenslandica; assembly: GCF_000090795.2. Lineage (NCBI taxonomy): Eukaryota > Metazoa > Porifera > Demospongiae > Haplosclerida > Niphatidae > Amphimedon > Amphimedon queenslandica. The sequence continues at coordinate 5,885 of NW_003546276.1, read as the reverse complement.
TTGTGGTATGATAAAGGTTGTTACATCACTTTTTATAGTTGAAACTGCAGTTAAGAGTAGATTCATAGCTTCCACTTACCTTGAATTACCAGGCATTACTTTACTGTCTTTGTATTCTGCTTTATTATTTTGCTATGTTACAGCAGGTAACTCTAGATGATCAGAATTATTATTCAATTTGTCTAGAAAGCAGTTGAACCATCGAAACATTGTTGCAAGTAACCTACATTGAACTGTTTATGACAAAATCGTTCCTGCGCTTCCTTTACTTCCATCTTGTTCTCTTCACAATTTCTCTCCAATTTTTTCATTTCCTCTTTTTCAATAGAGAAGAGAAGAATATCAGGCAAGTTTTGTTGTCTGCAAAGCTATAGCAGCCAAAAACACAGCAATTATTTACCATTGCGACCAATGGCTGTAACAGCTTATTTCCACAATGTCATGTGGCCCTTGTCAACATGATACAATGATGATTCATATCCTCAATTAAAACCATGAATAATTATTGTGAAAACCTAGAATACAGCACATTGGGACCACCAGGCATGGAATTTGCAATACAGTTCTATTGTGTTGCCTTTGTACTACAGTCATGTTGTGGGTATTATACAGTGTAATTGTATTTGATGTAGTTTTGTCTATGCTTGCTCTACCTATACTACATGTATATACCGGTATAAGATAAATTATTAGCATGGAAAAGAAATTTAGGCCTTATCAATGTTTATTGAATAGCAAAGCTTTTGGTAAATGAATTAAATACATGCACTTAAGCTACCTGCAAGTGTGTAACATATCAAAGAATAACAGATTAACCTTTTCCCATGTGTTTAGTTTTTAAGTGCCTTTGAAAACTCATTGCAGCAATGAAGAACAGAAGTCATATCTAGAGTTGTATACCTACTGGCACTTCTGAGTGTTTTTCTTACAAGACATCTTTATACAATGAACCTCTACTGCCAGAAGACTTGCCGTTGTAGTCCAACAGCAGCATCCATTGAACTTCATTACACCTATCCTACTGTAGTTGATAACTGACTACGAGTTTGGACAAGTAAGACACTGTTATCTTTATCAATATTGGTTTGTTTGAAAAGGTGTTTTCAGCAGAGGAGATTGAGATCTTTATGATGCATTATGAAAATAGGTATGATCAAGGCTTAATAAGTGGAAGGAATGATATGAAGCAGGTATTGTTCTTATTAATTGTATTTAATTCGAATGCACTGTTTTATGAGGTGAACAAAGTCATGAAGAAACTTAAGGTTTCATATTTTTTAAATTATGCTATGACAATAATTTACAGGAGATATTAAAGAAATTTTAGTTAATCGTATACCTACACTTGATCCTTTTATTGACATTTCTGATAGTGGTGCATATGCTTGTTCATGTCAATTCATTACTATTTTAACGTTATCATTTTGTTTAGCTATTGATGGTACTCTTGCTGTTTCTCCTACACAAAAAGTTAAAAGTGTATATGCTAATAAGGATATAAGTGTATAGATTGCTTCTTCTGTTATGGTTATTATTTTTTGATTTATTTGTTTATTAATTTATTTTTTATAAATGTTTTGCTGGCACTAGAGCTACAAGAGGTAATGGTGGAATTGTATTTTAAGTGTGAAAACTGCTTATGGTATTTGTTCATTGATTATTGTTTCATTATAATTAATTTCTTTAAAGGTCCTACTTGTGCAAATAGAGTAACGAAGAGTAAAAGTAAAAGCACATTCTCTATCTCAAGATTTTAATAGAATAGTTGCCCGTTCTGTTAATGGTATAATTGATGCACATGTTTTAACATAATCATTTAAATTTTTTGAAGGTACTTGTACAACTAGAGTTACAACTGGTACAAGTCAAACTATCATCTGTTTCTCACTGATTTAGTACAGTGAACAACTCATAATCAAGAAACAGTTTGTTCCATGGATATTGCCGTATTCTTAAAAGACAAAAGGATGTATTGACATTATGCAGTAATGCAGTGGTATGTGATATACATGTATTTGTGTTAATGATTGCTGAGTAATTCTCACAGGCCCATGTCTCTGACTGAACATGAATGTACGATGTAGTTTGTCATTATGTCTCCAATGAATGCTTTCTTTTAGATTCATTAAGGCATCAGATTCAATGAAGGACCGTTAAAAATAATAACATTGATATTGCTTGAGCACAAGTGGCAGAAAAGTTACCATTGCAATTACTGGCAATCATTACTTTTGTAATAACCAGACATTGCATCATGTATCCAGCTTTCATCTACCATGTATTTAAAATTTTTTATATTGCATGTACTTTTGCTAACACCATTAATTTTACTTTCATGTATTTACATGTATTTTGCTATAAGCTTGTTACAACATAAATTGATACATAACTGTACTAAATCTGTATTAAGTTTTGTTAAAAAAAATAGTGTTTTATTATTTGTGACCATAATTGAGAAAAGGTACCTTATGGCAGATTTTTAAATTTATCATTATAATGAAAAATATCTACTTGTGTGTGCTCCGTTATAGAACCAATGTTTCCAAAAGTAACATACCAACTTTTTTCATCTTCTGAAGTAAATTTCTGATAAATGTATTTCAGTAAGTTCAATATTTTAGGCTATAAAGACCAATTTTCCCATCCACTATAAGGTACCTTTTGTTAATTATGGTCACATTTTTCTATGTAACTATCAGTTATCCTGAAATGAACCACAGAACTTACATAGTAGGTAAGTGTGTGTGCAAAAACAATTTTTACTGGAGGAGTACTTAACAAGCTAGCATAATGCTATTATGCTAACTAGCATTATAGCATTATAGGCACTAGACAACATGCAAAATAGTTTTTAAAATTGACCTACAATAGCTTTATGGCTATTGTTTCATAGCAATGACAATTATATGAAATCAGTTTCATTAGTCACGAGTCCTAATTCCATAGAATTTATTCTTTGCTGCATTGAAAAGGTTTTAGTTGTCATATCTACACTCGGTCCGTGTATTTTTCCGCCAATCCAAATTTGTCATTTTCAAAGAAAGAAAATTGCATTTTGTCACGTAATTTTAATTTTTAGAAATTTGAATTTGAACGTCACGACAGTAAATCCTATTTTATTGCATCATTGTGAAATTTAATTTTTTGAATTTGGGAATTGGGATTTCGATCACAATTTGACATTTTGGTAATATCAAAGCCTGGATTTTGTGAATATAAAACCGATGCTATTCAAAGATATAAAGATAGAGACTAGATCTACCATTCTTAGTGTGGTAATAAAAATAATTATTAGGATTTAGGATTTGAACATTTTAATCTGACAGGCCCCAAAAATATCAGACTGGCGACTAGACTGATACTACACTAGACTGTCTATGGAGTAGGCGTGTTTGCAACCAGTAGACCACACTCATGACTACACCCAAGCTGTGGCTGACCGTATAGCGGATTGCAGTGACAGCACGCTATCATCATGGCAAAGCTTCAGTATTTTGTCGATTATATCTGGGAGATGGTGGAAAAAGAGAACTGGACACAACCAACTAAGTGAACACTTCCACTCCTTGTATCCTTCAGAGTCTGGTTTTAGTGTACGATCTATTCAGAGGCTGTGTAGCAAGGAAGGGATTAAAAGGACTTCCAGGATCAGTGGTGTTGACCTTGATGTTGCCATATCTGAGGCAATTAATAAAGTAAATTTTGGTTGATTAATGTACATGTCACACACAGACAAGTATAATTTCACTTCATTGCTGGCAGTGTATTGACGATTTTACGACAAAATTATGACTGAATATGAATTTTGTGTTCCTACATGTTATTCATATCTTTCCTGTGAATGATGTTTCCGATTTATAAAGATATTTATTGGGATACCGTGAATAGAAAATTTATTAGGCCGCCATTGTGGAGGTATTGCTGCACTGTTTCAAATGCAGCTCAATACACTTTCTGCCGTTTTGTAAAAAGAGCAAGCATTTATAGCCTCAATAGTAAAAAATTGCAACCTTTATCTTTTTTTCAATAGTCTGCAACTGTTTAGAGCCACTGGAGTTACGTGGAGAAGTAGAATTGACAGTTTTTAGCCTGTCGGTCCATTGTAGCTAATGATAGTATGCCTCCACAATGGCAGCCCGAAAATTTTTGCATTTACAGTATCCCAATGATTATTATAAATCGGCAACGTCATTCACAGGAAAGATGTAAAAAGCAGCTAGTCAGGCAGGCCTCCGCCTGACTATATAGCAGCTGTGAAAAAAATGACGAATTATATGATTATTGGCTTTTGCTTAGTGTCATCACACCCCTTAGTGGCATCATGACTCATGACACTAGCTGTTGCTCACTATATTCCAGCTGGCTGTAACTAGTACTACTGTATAAAGTCTGGGCCCGCCTGTTGCTGGAGGAGGAGAGTTTCAGCGAAGGGGTGGGGTCAGGTTATATTCTATTATATTATAGATATTAGAGTAAATGTAAGGGATTGGAAATGGGGGCATACGCTGGTTGATGTTGCTATTGGTCAGTGGTCACAGGCCCAATGCCAGTTGACTATTCATCTCCTCCATTTGCAAGGGTGTACTGCAAGGATTATGAAGGACATTTATGGAGATCCAAGAGGTCATGTACTTATTACATGTATGTACCTACCATGCCATATAGAAAGCTTAGGACTACCTGCAGCAAAATTTTTACTTCTACAATGCTATTTTGCAACTAAATTTTTCATTTTTGCCCTTTTTCTGTTGTAACAAACTCATACTTCATGATGCTAGTATTATTCCATATAATTCATATGATTGTAAAGATCTTGTACTTTACATTAGCATGTTTTCAAAAAAGGGATTATAATGACAAAAATACATTTTATGGTTTTAAAAGACCCATAACATTAACATGGTAAAACTATTTGTACAATAGAAAACAGTTTTATTAAGAGGCAACATTAGGCTTCTTGATGCTTTAATTTCACTTGTGTAGGAACACTTGTTCGCGAGATATTGTTCATAAAAGAAAGACAATCAATGGTAAATTGTGACAAAAAATGACAATGAGCCTCTGTCGACCTAGCAGCAATTGTGAAGAATTGGTATTGTGAATCAGAGTTAATTTACTATTATTATGATTATGATGTCACAACTGTGTATAAATACTTCCATTTTTGTAAAAATCATTTTGTCAGTTACCTTTCATCTATCTTTGTTTGATCTATTGGTTGTAAAAGAAAGATTTTATACAATTTGTTAACTCTTTGCAATTTAGCCATTCATTCAGCGCGCTAACTAAACGATCAACTGCTAGATTCATCGCTTAGCCTCAGAGTTCGTCGGAACGAATCACAGTCAGACTCTTAGACTTCACAGAGCTAGGCTAGTGACAGAATCAAATGCGGAGACTCTATTTCTCACATCGTTAGCTGGTCCACCGAGCCGGATACTAAGGTATATTACTTATTCTTACTGGTCAGACGGAGAAGGAGCTCTCCTGTGTATATACTATAAGGGAGTATAGGGTAATCATCTAGAGCCTGAGCCTTTGAACTTGGGGTTTGTATGTTTGTGTTTTTGATATTAACCAGATTATTTTCACTTATTTTCACATTGATTCCTTTGCTCGCTAACGCACACGTGGTGCAAAACAAATAGACTCGCTTTTCGTTTCGCAAGCAGGCGCCTGTGTCTATCATAACTTACATTGAACTTTGTGGTTTACCTGTAACAATTGGGGTTGGGCCTCTGTGTATTGTGTGTTGAACCTTTGCATAATCATACTTGTGGTTACTTATTATATCTGCTGTTTTAACAATTGTCTATTATGCCTACTGATCCTGCTAAACTGAAGAGGTAAAGAACTGGGCACAGGTCAGCAGCAACTAGGAGGAT
>NW_003546275.1:469071-471759 GCF_000090795.2 Amphimedon queenslandica | reverse complement strand
AAACACAATTACTCTCCAAAATTTCATTATATGGTTGACTGTATACAGTATTCACATAGGAAGAAGGACATTCAGCAATCTGGAGCTCATTGTTAGTATCATTGCCTATATTATAAAGACAATACTGGTAGTTTTTAGTAAATACAAGTTCATCATAGTAACAATTAGGGTCATTATCACAAGAAAAGTATTTTGAAGGCACTGTACAGCCTAGATTCTGCTGCTGCTGCTGCTGCTGCTCCAGAGGCCAATTGCAATTTGAAAAGTGAACATTCAAAAAAATAGAGAGACCATCAACTGTTTCTATTTTAACTTGAATATTGGAAGGGTTCCCAAAAATTCGCTGACTATCACCATAATTGGACGTACACTTGGTAAAATTTGATGCATAAAATGAAGCTTTGCCTTTTACTATGCAGTAGCTTAGTTTTTGATCAGTGTCTTCAACTAATTTATTCTTACCATCATAAAGTTCAATTTTAGGTAATTTTTGACCTGAATAGTAACGGACTGTGGATTTTTTTACTCCAATGAAAGAGATCCCAGACTTAACATTAGCTTCACAGCTAGTAAAGTTTAATCTGTTTTCCACTTCTGTCATGTTGTAATACCAGTTGCTCCAACAGAAAGCATGTTCAATGCTATTTTCATCTACAATCATTGATTTGTTTTCTGGAAACCAACATGGCTCCATTGAAGTGACAAAAACAGAGTTTATCATTCCATTAACTGTGTTATTCCAAAAATTAAAGGTACTATTCCAGTTTTCTGGATGAGTATAAAGATTGTATAGTCTAACAAAACATTCTGAGGTTACTAAAGATGCCTGATCATCACCATTACAGCGACCAGAGTATATAGCCCCACCACCTGTGTTTGTCAGTACTTTGTTATTTACAAAATTGAAAGATGTATCAGGATACACAGTGAGATAACTGCAGTCATAAAATCCTATGCCACCTCCACCTTCATTAGCAATGTTGTTGATAAAGGTCAAAGTGGATTTGCTCACAACAACCAAGTCTGCACTATGCAGGACAATAGGAGTATCAGCGTTATTGTGAAATTCAAAATCTCCTAATAAGTGTAGGTCAAAACTGTTTGAGTATATTATACCACTGCAAGGCAGGAAAGAGTGGGTCTGTTTTTTTTTCTGACAAATTGGAGTATTACCATAAAAATTGCAATTTTTCAGACTTGCTATAACTTGTTTAAATGATATGGTAACACTTAAAAATCTCTGACCGTAATATAATGCTGAGCCCAGGAAAGCACTGTTTCGAATGAACTGAGTACCTTCTATAGTAACTAAACTAATTGAAGGTAGTCCAATTGATGAACACACATATAATCCACCACCAGATATCCCAGTGTTATTTTCAATGCTACAGTTGGTAATACAAACATCATTGAATCCCAGGAAATTAGTCACATTAAGTTCATAAACTATCTTACCACCACCTCCAGACTCATCTGTGTTCCATGACAAATTTTGTTGCAAGTAATTTTTATTATTGCTAACAACAGAGTTGGTCATATTGAAGTGATTGAAATAAGCATCATCAAAATACCCAACATGAAATCCTCCTCCGTAATGAGCTTTGTTTCTATTAAATTTGCAGTTGTGGATGGAGATACTATTATGATGTGCCCGGGCTTTAAAAATAACAGAGAGACCACCACCTTTGCCAAAGTTATAATTTCTACGTTTTTGGTTTCTTGATTTTAAAATACTGTCAAATCCTTTGTAAGCTAAGTTACCAATGAATACTGAATCCTTGATATCATAGTATAGATTACTTGTGTACACAGATCTATTATTTGACATAATATCCCTTTTTGCACAATCAAAATAATAGTCACCTGGGAGGCAGAATGGGAACTCTATCTGAAGTCCACCCCCACCATGTTCATTGTTAGACATACCGTGACCATTTTGAATGAATTTGGAGGAGTCTATAATCACATTGCCAGAAAAGTAAAATGTGAGTCCAGTGCCTTTTGACTGATGCCATGTCACATCATTGATGATAACATTAAGAGTAAGTGTAATGTACATGGCAACCTTGAAGGGTAAGTAGTCTTCTTGATCATAACCAGGACTGTTGATCTTTTTACTGGTACTCATTTGAGATGCTCCACATTGAAAGAGGGTAAACCCTTGGAAGAACAATGTGTTGGAATGATAAAAAGAGAGTCCTGCCCCTTCAGTGCAGCTTATGTTAACATCCTCAGCAGATCCATCACCAACAATAGCAAAGTCTGAAACATCTGAAAAGTTATAACTAGAACTCAACTGGTGCTTTCCTTGACTAATGCATATTATCACTTTATGACGTGTTTCATTGTTCAGCACTGCTTCAAAGGCCTGGTCAAGGGATGAATAGCAACTCTCATGATCTGAAGAACCTAATCCATTACACCTCTTGTTGACACTTATAACATTAGTGTAATATGAGGTGGGACAGGAAGAAGAGGAAAGAGTAGCAATTGACAAGAGAAAGAGAAGAGGTAGTATCCTACCCTCCATTATCAGAGCAAAGACCTGCATGGGTAGAAAATGTGAGCAATTATCATCATGCACAGACATTATGTACTAACCTGAGGATTAAGATTCGCTATTGTCTCAAACTATAGCTTAAAAGAATAATTGTGATAATACTCTCCTTTCTCTCCTCCACCCCCTAT
>NW_003546275.1:381863-467933 GCF_000090795.2 Amphimedon queenslandica | reverse complement strand
AGCATCCTGTCACCATAAAGAACTTCAGCATCCATCAGATACTGATTGATGTGTGAGAACCAGGCTGGATACATCCAACCAGGGAATGAAATGGACATAAGCTGACAATAAAGGACAAACCCATACATGTACCCTTTAGTGAGATGCACATTGAATACAATGATGGCAAATACCATTAGAGTCATTGGTAGGATTTGAATAAGAAGAAACAGCAGCCAGCCCTTGGTCCTGTTAGAACATTCTAGACATTCGAGATAAAAGGAGTTTATGGGTACACTATAGCCTTCAGTACATTCAGAGCACAGTATGCCATTACGGGTAGAAAATTCAGAAGAAACACAATTACTCTCTGAAATTTTATTATATGGTTGACGGTATGTTGTATTGACATAGGAAGAAGGACATTCAGCAATCTGGAGCTCATTGTTAGTATCATTGCCTATATTATGAAGACAATACTGGTAGTATTTAGTAAATACAATGTCATCATAGTAACAAGGGTCATTATCACAAGAAAAGTATTTTGAAGGCACTGTACAGCCTGAATTGCCTTGCTGCTCCAGAGGCCAATTGCATTGTAAAAAGTCAACATCAAAAGAGATAGAGAGACCATCAACTGTGTCTACTCTAACACGACTACTAGTAGTGTTCCCAAAAATTTGATGACTACCAGCAACATTGAATGTACACTTATCAACAGTACCATCAAATGAAGCATTACCACTTACTATGCAGTAGCTTAGTTGATTCGTCCAATTAACCAATTTATTCTTACCATCATAAAGGTCAAGTTTAGGTAACTTTTGACCTGAATAGAGATTTATGTTTGATTTCTTTGTTCTAATTAATGAGATGCTAGACATAACATTATGTTTACATCTAATGTTATAATCAATTTCTTCTTCCTCATCTTCCATTTCTGTGGTGTCATTATCATAATTCCAGTTACTCCAACAGAAAGCATCTTTAATGTCATCTGGCTTTACAATCATTGAGTTGTGCTTAGAATACCAACATGGCTCCATTGAAGTGACAAAAACAGAATTTATCTTTCCACTAACTTTATTATTCCGAAAATTAAAGTTACTGTTCCATTTGTCTGGATGAAGAGAAGGTTTGTTTGATCTGACGAAACATTCTGAGGTTACTAAAGATGCCTGATCATCACCATTACAGCGACCAGAGTATATAGCCCCACCACCTGTGTTTGTCAGTACTTTGTTATTTATAAAATAGAAAGAAGTGTTCGAATGCACAGTGAGATAACTGCAGTCATAAAATCCCATGCCGCCTCCACCTTCATTAGCAGTGTTATTGGTAAAGGTCAAAGTGGATTTGCTCATAACAACCAAGTCTGCACTATGCAGAACAATAGGAGTATCAGTGTTATTGTCAAATTCAAAATGTCCTGATAAGTGTAGATCAAAACTGTTTGAGTATATTATACCACTGCAAGGCAGGAAGGAAGTGTTCTGTTTTGAATTCTGACAACGAGGAGTGTTACTTTCAAAAATGCAATTGTTTAATTTTGCTGTAACTTTTTTACCTGATATAGTAGCACTCGAAAATCTTTGACCATAATATAATGCTGAACCCAGGAAAGCACTGTTTTCAATGAACTGAGTACCTTCTATGATAACATGATTGATAAAAGATAGTCCAATTGATGAACACACATATAATCCACCACCAGATATCCCAGTGTTATTTTCAATGCTACAGTCGGTAATATAAACATCATTGTTTCCCCGGACACTAGTCAGATTAAGTTCATACTGTATCTTACCGCCACCTCCAGATTCATCTGTGTCCCATAAAGAATTCTGTATGAAGCAATTTTCGTTACTCCTAACGACAGAGTTGGTCATGCTAAAGTTATTAAAATTAGCATAGTCAAAATACCCAACATAAAATCCTCCTCCGTAATGAGCTTTGTTTCCATCAAATGTGCACTTGTTGATGGAGATACTATTATAATGTGCCCGGGCTTTGAAAACAACTGAGAGGCCACCGCCTTTGCCAAAGTTAAAATTTCTCCGCTCTTCATTTCTTGACTTTAAAATACTGTCAAATCCTTTGTAAGCTAAGTTACCACTGAATACTGAGTCCTTGATATCATAGTATAGATTACTTGTGTATTTATTTGATACTAATGAAATATCACTTTTTGCACAGTCGTAATCATAGTTGCCTGGGAGGCAGAATGGGAACTCTATCTGAAGTCCACCCCCACCAGGTTCATTCTTAGCCATATCATAACCATTTTTAATGAATTTGGAGGAGTCTATGATCCCATGACCATGTTAAAGTAAAACGTGAGTCCAGTACCTTTTGACTGATGCCATGTCACATCACTAATGTTAACATTAAGAGTAAATGTAATGTACATGGCAACCTTGAAGGACAAATAGCCATTTTCAGAACAGTTAATGTTCCTACTGGTACTCATCTGAAATGCTCCACATTGAAAGAGGGTAAACCCTTTGAAGAACAATGTGTTGGAATTATGAAAAGAGAGTCCTGCCCCTTCAGTGCAGTTAATGATAACATCCTCTGCAGATCCATTACCAACAATAGCAAAGTCTGAAACACCCGAAAAGTTAAAACTAGAATTCAACTGGTACTCCCCTTGACTAATGCATATTATCACTTTATGATGTTTTTCACTGTACTGTACTGCTTCAAAGGCATCATCAAGGGATGAAAAGGATCTCCTACGCCTCTTATTGACTTTTATAACATTAGTGTAATTTGAGGTGGGACAGGAAGAAGAGGAAAGAGTAGCAACTGACAAAAGAAAAAGAAGAGGTAGTATCCTACCTTCCATTATCAGAGCAAAGACCTGCATGGGTAGAAAATGTGAGCAATTATCATTATACACAGACATTATGTACTAACCTGAGGATTAAGATTCACTATTGTCTCAAACTATAGCTTAAAAGAATAATTGTGATAATATTCCCCTTTCTCTGCTCCACCTCCTATCACTAAAACTAACTATCAGGTGACCAATCAGTTTTGATAATCTAGCCTACACATGCACCAACACGTACTGTACATGTACATTTATATGAACAAAAGGGTGAGAATATAAGAGTGCCAGCACACACAAAATAATAATAATCAATAGAAACAGTGCTAATATATATATGTATGTATCCAGACATGCAGTATAGTTTAATTGATGTACACACTTTAAACAGTGGGCACCCAATATCAGTATATGAGTACGGTACATTATTGTCTTATTGAGTACGGTACATTATCTCCTAATAAATGTAGGTCAAAACTGTTTGAGTATATTATACCACTGCAAGGCAGGAAAGAGTGGGTCTGTTTCTTTTTCGCAGTCTGACATATTGGAGTGTTACTATTAAAATTGCAATAGTTCAAATTAGCTATAACATGTTTAAATGATACGGTAACACTCAAAAATCTCTGACCATAGTATAATGCCGAGCCCAGGAAAGCACTGTTTCCAATGAACTGAGTACCTTCTATAGTAACTAAACTGGGAACTGAAGGTAGTCCAATTGATGAACACACATATAATCCACCACCAGAAATCCCAGTGTTATTTTCAAAGCTACAGTCAGTAATATAAATACCATTGAATCCCAGGACATTAGTCACATTAAGTTCATATTGTATCTTACCACCACCTCCAGACTCATCTGTGTCCCATGAAGAATTTCGTATGAAGCAATTTTCGTTATTGCTAACATTAGAGTTGGTCATACTAAAGCTATTGAAATAAGCATAGTCAAAATACCCAACATAAAATCCTCCTCCGTAATGAGCTTTGTTTCCATTAAATGTACAGTTGTAAATGGAGATATTATTATCATGTGCCCAGGCTTTGAAGACAATAGAGAGACCACCACCTTTGCCAAAGTTATAATTTTTTCGCTCTTCGTTTCTTGACTTTAAAATATTCTCAAATCCTTTGTAAGCTAAGTTACCAATGAATTCTGAATCCTTGATATCATAGTGTAGATTACTTGTGTACACAGATCTATTATTTGATACCAATGCCATATCACTTTTTGCGCAATCAAAATAATAGTCACCTGGGAGGCAGAATGGGAACTCTATCTGAAGTCCACCCCCACCATGTTCATTGTTAGACATACCATGACCATTTTTAATGAATTTGGAGGAATCTATGGTCACATTGCCAGAAAAATAAAATGCGAGTCCAGTACCTTTTGATTGATGCCAAGTCACATCATTAATGCTAACATTACGAGTAAGTGTAATATACATGGCAACCTTGAAGGGTAAGTAGTCTTTCTGCCAGAAAACGTTTTTACTGGTACTCATTTGAGATGCTCCACATTGAAAGAGGGTAAACCCTTCGAAGAACAATGTGTCGGAATTATAAAAAGAGAGTCCTGCCCCTTCAGTGCAGCTTATGGTAACATCCTCTGCAGATCCATTACCAACAATAGCAAAGTCTGAAACACCTGAAAAGTTATAACTAGAACTCAACTGGTGCTTTCCTTGACTAATGCATATTATCACTTTATGACGTGTTTCATTGTTCAGCACTGCTTCAAAGGCCTGGTCAAGGGATGAATAGCAACTCTCATGATCTGAAGAACCTAATCCATTACACCTCTTGTTGACACTTATAACATTAGTGTAATATGAGGTGGGACAGGAAGGAGAGGAAAGAGTAGCAATTGACAAGAGAAAGAGAAGAGGTAGTATCCTACCCTCCATTATCAGAGCAAAGACCTGCATGGGTAGAAAATGTGAGCAATTATCATCATGCACAGACATTATGTACTAACCTGAGGATTAAGATTCGTTATTGTCTCAAGCAATAGGTTAAAAGAATAATTGTGATAATACTCTCCTTTCTCTCCTCCACCTCCTATCACTAAAACTAACTATCAGGTGACCAATCAGTTTTGATAATCTAGCCTACACATACACCAACACGTACTGTACATGTACATTTATATGAACAAAAGGGTGAGAATATAAGAGTGCCAGCACACACAAAATAATAATAATAATAATCAATAGAAACAGTACAAATATATATATGTATGTATCCAGACATGCAGTATAGTTTAATTGATGTACACACTTTAAACAGTGGGCACCCAATATCAGTATATGAGTACAGTACATTAATCAAGGTAGCGTATCTGTATATCTTTAAAAAGAGCTTGTCCAGCCTCAATGGGTGCCCCTAGAGTACTTGCTTCAGGCGATTCCTCCAGCTCTACTTGACTGATACCCAACTGGAGCAAAGACTCAACAGGCTGTGATAAATACTGACATAGGGAAGTGAAAGATGGACGGTCAGGAGGGCTGGGGTGCCTATGGTAAAGATACAATGAGGACAATACAGATACATATTATGCATACCAGCAGTCCATCATTAGTTGGTAAAACGAGCGGGGACAGCCAGGTGGAGGAGCAAGCCTCTCACCTTCATCAATTTTCTCAATATACTAGGAAGAAGAAACAGAGTCAAAATTATGCTGCATCAATGCAACTCATACTTTTTCATTTGTTAGTGATGAGAACGGCTTCCTTCCTAGACTCCATATCTCAAACAGAAGCACACCATAACTCCACACGTCACTAGCAGTCGAGTACTTCCTGTAAAATATTGCCTACAATTCATGCATCAATAATACTTATGCTGCACCAACAACCCTATAGTACCTCTAGTGCTGTCCATTTTATTGGTACAAGACCTCCTTGAGATATATAGTACTCGTTTTCTTGAAGGTCACGGGACAAACCAAAATCAGCAACCTACACGAGCATAAATGAGGTGAACATCAAACTGACCCAAAAAGTGACAAAATGCATCAAGGAATTGCCATGTTTTTCTAATATTCCCATAGCTAAATAGATAGTTATCAGAATTGGCTAAAACTTGCATGAAGGCATGATACAATTACTGATACAAGAAAATTACTACAACAAAAATACTATAGGAATAAAAAAGTACTGATTGGAATCAGCTCAAACTTTCTACACAACATAAGTATGAGTATATGTATCAGAAAAATTATAAAAATGGAGATTTCCCTCCTAGTTATTTTTAACAAAATTTGGCTGAAATCCCTGTACTATAGTACAGGGACTTTGGTCCAATTTTTGAGTAAATTAAAAAATTCATAAAAAATTCAATTTTGATTGGAATCAGTTTAAACTTTCTACACAACATAAGAACATGTATATGCATCAAAAAAAATTATAAAAATGGAGAATTCTCTCCTAGTCATTTTTGGCAAAATTTGGCCAAAATCCCTGTACTATAGTACAGGGACTTTGGTCCGATTTTTGAGTAAATTAAAAAATTCGTAAAAAATTCAATTTTGATTGGAATCAGCTCAAACTTTCTACACAACATGAGAACATGTATATGCATCAGAAAATATTATAAAAATGGAGAATTCTCTCTTTTTAATTTTTGGCAAAATTTGCTTTGGCCAGATTTAGGAGCAGCTTAAAAATCCATTATTGATCAGAATCAGCTCAAACTTTTTATGGTCATTTTCTAATGCATAATACATTATGGAAGCATTTACAATAAATAATACTACCATAAATGTATTCTTGACAATTACTCATTTCTCACTTTGCAAATCAGTTGTTCTGATACTAGTATATTCCTAGCAGCGAGGTCTCTGTGTATAAAAGTCTTCTTTGCTAGATAGTCCATTCCGGAAGCAATCTGCTTACAGAAGTTGCACAATAGATTAGGAAGCTCTTCAGGGACCACACAGCCTCTACTATTAATCATATTAAACACTAAAAGTACTGAGTTGTTTAATTACACTGGTCGTTTTGATGTTAGGAACTTCTTTAAGTTTCCGTTTCCCAATAACTCAAGCACAATAATAACCTAATGATAATCTAATAAATTTAATTAAGAATTAATTTATAGAGTACCGGTTCTCCAACAGTGACGACACCCAAGAGCCGTACAACATTAAGATGATGAAACTGCCCATTTATTGCTGCTTCTTGTAAAAATTTAACCTTTTCTTGCTCGGAGGAGCCTGCTTTGAGCATTTTAACAGCCACAGACACATCCCCACCACCAGTTATCCACTGAGCTTTATTGACAGTCGCAAACTGCCCAGAACCTAAATACTTTGTTATTCTAAAAAAGCATAGTGAAATTGTAAGATCATCTTTTAGCGTCTTTAAATGTTCTTTTTTTCTTACTGTATTGCATGTCTTGGTATTTCCCTGTATCTCTTGCTGGCTAGTTGTCTGTATATTGCTGTAGTTGTTTTCTGCGGCTTCCAATACTCACTCGACTCTTGAAAGAACTTATTCTCATCTTTACTCTCACCTCCATCATCTTTAACATTTTGAACCTAAAGGAGGGTAACTGAAACCATATATGCTACGTCCTTTTGCATTATAATGATATAACTGTATTTATTATTTTTAAAGTAACATACATCGTAGAGTGATTTATACAACTTGTCGTCAAATTCATAGCCAACTGAACCATTGAATAACTTTGATCTCTGTTCCTGAGAAAAAAAACATGTAAATAGTATAATCATAATCATAAACAATGACTACTGCTAACTTCATTAGGAACATAAATGCAGTCATTAGGATTAACAAATGAACTCGAGGCTGCATCACAAAGAATGGGCTAAACAAAAAGCATATTAGCAATTATGAATGTTAAGCTCTCTCTCTCTCTTTCTCTCTCTCTCTCCTCACCTTTTCATAAGGTGATCCGACCATTGCTGGACTGGTGGGTGGATTTCTCTCTGCAGGAATAGCCAGAGTAGAGGGTGGAGAAGGAAGAGGGAGAGAAGGAGGAGGAGGACGAGAGAGACTGTACTGAGAAGAAATAGTAAGAGGAGACACATGAGAAACTGGAGGAACACGAGGAGGACCTTGAGGGGTACGAGGAGAAGGAGGCGGAGGAGAGAAGTTTGGTGGAGGAGGAGGAGGAGGAGGAGGTGAAGGAGGGGGAGAGGGAGGTGCTATTGGAGGAATAATACGAGGACATACAACAATTTGTGGATGAGTAGAAACACTCTGGGATGAATGATTTGAATCCAAAGAGCTGGTCTGTGATGAACTAGCAAGTGGAATGATTGTTGCGGATATGGCCCTTGTTGTCTTTGCTAGATTAGTACCTTCATAGAGTGGACTGGATACGCATTTCCTTATGTATCTATTAGGAGTGCCTACAAGAGGAGGAGGAGGAGGTGAGAAAATGAAGAAAGAATGTACATGTGTACATGTACGTACAAACAAAGCAGATATAAAATATCATTGGAATTTAATACATGCATGTTGAATTGATAGTTTGAAAACATCATTGAAATGTTAATACTCTGAAATGTCAATCAAAAGCTAATGACATCATACACAAATTAGACATGAATTCCTGCCAAGTTATAAGCAAAGAAAAAAAACAAAATATTACACACACAAATCTTGTTATTCATATATCATATCACAGTAATAATTACTCCATATGATACATACTACACAATATTCTATAAGTAATAGTACATTACTAACATATTCTATAAATAGTACAATATGAATAGTATTAAGATATTCCTTATATAGTATATGTACAATACTTATTCTAAAATAATTCCTTTATTATTATTAGAGTATTACTAACATGTTCTATATGCTGCTCCAAAGTTACTGGTCGAAGCTAACGATCTTCGTTTGGCCAACCAGACAATAACAAACAATAGACCAATACAGAGACCTATGAGGACACCAACCACACCCACAGCAGAACCAATAATAATAGGCAAGAGAGAACCAGAACGGCCGTGACTAGACCCAGCACTAGTAGTAGAAATAACAGGAGATGAGGAGGAGGGGGGAGGAGTGGTATGTGGGGATGATTGTGTGAGTGTAACATGGTGATTATAAGTGTTTGTATTGTCTGGTCTATTTGATGAGGTCCTCGTAAACGGATCAGTTCTCACGTCTTCAATGGTTTTAGACACACCAGCGTCTGGAGTGTCTCTTTTGGTCATTGTCGTTTGACTGGTTGTCCAGGATACATGGCTATGTGTTGGCTGGTTGGTTGTTGCTCTTGTGAGAGACGAGATTGTGGGAGGAAGAGAGGAAGAGGGGGAAGGAGAGGGAGAAGGAGAATGAGTAGAGGAAGAGAGAGAGGAGGAAGAAGAGGAAGAGGGAGAAGAAGTAGAGGAAGAGAGAGAGGAGGAAGAAGAGGGAGAAGGAGTAGAGGAAGAGAGAGAGGAGGAAGAGAGAGAGGAGGAAGAAGAGGGAGAAGGAGTAGATGAAGGAGAGAGACTAGTAGAAGATGTGGCTAGAGATGATGAAGATGGTAAGACACGAGTACTACTAGTGGCTGTAGACAGTAATGTCACAGATGAGCTTAAAGGAAATGGAACTACAAAAAATAAAATAAATTATCCCGATAAACTTGCTATACTCACGACTTACCCACTACAGCTGCTACAACAGGCACTCCGTGTTTGGTTTTAACATCGTTATTATTAGTCGTCTCTATATAGTTCATAGGATTGTCAGTCTTTTCAAGAGTCCAGTACTGATACTCATCCGATACATCATCGTAAATATAAATCTCAATAGAACTCTTTCTCTTGTCAGGATGATGAAGACCCAGCCTGTCCCCTGTCATTACATGAAAAGGTGTCCCTAGATTATATGTGTACACTCCACTTGTCTGAGCACTTGCTACTTGCACGATGGTCTCAAAAACCTTACTAAAGCTACCAGCAGGAGAGGCTTGAGGCCGCCATATTTGTAAAGCAGGATGAAAAGGTTTATCTGCTCGGTTGAATTTAGCAGCGAATACCCACTGGGTGAGATTGCCCGAGCAATTGAACCAGTTTAAAGGAAAGAGCATCTGCTGTTTACTTTTGGTGACCATGTGTGCAGGATTCTTCTTCTTCATTAGACCAGAAGGCCCTCCATCGTTGCCACCAGCACCAGTCGTGAGAGAAATAATTGTCTCCTTTGATAAGAAATTGACAGTACAATTTGAACCTTGAGAGAGAGAAAAATAAAAGAGAGGAATAGCAAGGAATAAATTAATATTCAAAAAGATTCTGCATAACTTGAGTGGACATACCTTCACTTAAGACTATCAGTAAGCATTGAAGCAGACTCAGGAACAAACACCAACTGATGCCCATCACAATACACACACAGAGACAGGAGATAAAGAAATGAAGGGAGAGATAGAGAGAGTACACAATATCTCATTAAGAACTTGAGCTTATATACACAAGGTAGGTGGAGAGAAAAGAGCACAGGTAATGTACATACACACACTGTAATAGTAAGACTAAACAAATGTAAAGTCATCATTGTATATGGATAATCTTTAAACATGATTTGAATTAATATATCTTCTTAAATAATAATAATCATAATAGTTATAATAATAATAATGATAATAATTTTAGAGAGGTAATTAAAAATCTCATGAAATGAGAGGTCTCATTAACAATAAAATAATAATTTTTAATAGAAAAAAAGAGAAAGTTTCTTTTGATAAAAGCAGTATCTGTCGTCAGATAATGATATTCATGAGGCAATAATAATAATAATAATAATAATAATAATAATAATAATAATAGTTTTTGCTGTATGTAGTCATTACACAATGGAAAATGATACGCCCACACAAGTAAGTAAACACAACACATGCAAGACGAGAAGAGAAAATGATGAGAAGAAAAGAGACAAGAAACAGACAGTAAGTCAAGTTAAATTAAAATAATAAATTAATTAATTCACAGTATGCAATATCCTCTTCGGCTCATCAGAATATTCATTACCTCCACCACCTGCTCCGCTCATATCAGAACTCATCTTCTTTCTCAAACCCTCTTTATTCGAACTCCCTCCCATACCATTGTAACTGTTATCAGACACGTTCCCTTTTGACGGGGTCGACCGATCTCCTTTATTACTTGGACGTCCTCCTTGCGGTAACTCGGAGGAGCTCCGGTTTTTCCCTCCTCCCCCCGAGGGAGGCGGGGACCCCCTCTTGGTTTTTGGCATGGTACCGGTGCTGGTTCTGGGAGTGCTGGGGGGCAGCGTCGAGGGTTTCACAGTGATTATGAGGTTCTGAGAGTTGGCGACCATCATGTCGGTCACTTGGTCTAGACTCTTTCCCAAAGTCTCTATCCCGTTAACTTCAATTATCTCATCGTTGACTGATAATAGGCCAGTGCCCTCTGCAAGCCCCCCTGGGACCAGCCGAGATATGAATATTCCAGGAACCTTTTCCAAACCGTAGGGGGTCACCCGAACACTGGTGCCGTCCCTTATATAGAATCCAAGTGGGCGGTCGGTTGATTGCTTGACAAGTTTCACTCTCCTCACTGTGTCTGGAAGAAGGTCAGCATCCACTATGGAACTGACTTTACGAAACTCTTTAGGTGCTCCGATTACTGTCGAACTGTTGACGCTCTCGCTAAAGAGACTCTTGCTCTTTTTCTTCTTCTCTTGTAGTTTAATCTCAGCATCCATTAGCTCTGAAAGAGAGAGAGAGAGAGAGGGTGGGCGGGGGAAATTTTAAACTTTTTACGTAAAGAAAATTTTAGAATATGCACAATATGAATAACTTCCTACTCATAAAACAACAAACTTGTGAATGCATACACAAAAGCACACGTATATGTATATTATATACAATGTAAAATATTATGATATTATATATAATGTAAAATTAACATTTGGTACATGTACATGTAAAAATGTGTATCCCTAAGACTAGTACAAATATACAAAACATATATCACATTCATTATTAGCAAACATGAAAATTTATAAATTAAGTGCCATGCTAGTCATCACTTCTCTATATCTCCATTAATCATCATGTTCATTACCTCTTTCTCTGTATATGAATAGTTTAATGAATGGCATGGCTGTTTGAAAAGCTGAATTCATGTTCTTGTCATTATTAATGGGAAGGATGTCATCATTCTTCGGATTCGTGTAAGACACAGTAAACGGCATGTCAGTTGGAAGATTGTGAGATTCTTTAATTAAAGCACTGAGCTCATCATACTGGGTTAACTGCGTCCTGTCAATGCTGAACCTACGATACTCGTACTCAAACTGTAAGAGAAGAGAGGAGAAAAGAGTATGATATACATTAAATAAAGTAAAATATCTTGTTTACTCTATTTATTTATAGTTATGCATTGTTATATTCCATAATAGATAGTAAGGAAGTGAATACACTACTTGTAATTGTCAAATATCTGTTGTACCAATGCAGGAAGAATAACTAAGCCATACATGTCATACTACAGACTACAAGTTATTTCCTCCATATCCCTCTCCCCCTCTCTCCCCCTCCTCTCCCCCCTCTCTCTCTCCCCCTCTTTCTCTCCCTCTCTTCCCCCCCTCTCTCTTCTCCTCCCCCTTGCTAGTGGTGATTAAAGTGCTAAATGATAATTCAATGTACATGTATTTACAGGTACAAGCTGGACAATAGCAAGATAAACCGTTACATTTGTCAATGCAATAATAAAGACACTCGTACCTGTACACACATACAATGTGCATGTGTACAGGAATTGATTATAATGTTATGCCTGTCTGGATTTTGTGTGTCCATGTTTATGATTGAGAGTAGAGTGCCAGGTGAGAGTGTGTTGGTATAGTATTTCCATTTAATGTACCGTCTGGGAATTAACATTAATTAACATGTTGACATGTTGTCAAGTTTTTACTATGCTTTAAATCAATCCGTTTCTCTCCCTCGCCCTTTCATCTCCTCTCTTTCAAAGAGCAAGATGAAGAGGGTGGAACTGAGAGAGAAAGGACCGAGAGAGAAAGAGTGAAACCAACAATCAAGCAACACTATACACTGTTACTATTATAGTCCTACACATAAACACTTGGCAATCCATTGCATCTGCAACAGCCAAATCACATCGCATAAATGACAGAGAAGTTATAATAATTATAGTCGCAACACCTACTGTAGCATTCACAAGACATGGTAAACCCATATAATAATACAGGATACTTAAAACTCCCTTGCATGTACAAGTATATACATGCACTTCTTATTTCCAGTATTACACTCAATAATAAGGCATGACATCACAGACTGTGACCCAATGTGATGTCAATTGAGTAGTACCTATAATTATATAATAGAGTGGATGAGGATAAATGGCTAATGCACTTTCCCATCAAAGCATTCTCTCATAACAATCAAAATAGCAACTTCCCAAAGTGAGAAATGACACACTAACAACTTTAGAAGAAAAAGAGAGAGAGAGAGAGAGCAAGGGATGTGATAGTGAGAAAAAGGAGGGAGCAAAGATAATAATAATATCCTAATAGCCAGTGTATGAGAAAAGGTCAGGTAGATATTTATACTTGTATATGTACATGCATGCAACATTTTGTAACAAAGGTAACTGTAGCTATTTCCCCATTATCAAATAATGCCATTACTGCACTGTTCTCATGGAAACTCAGACCCCACCTACAAAAATCCCAGCGGACTTACTTTCGACTTGACTTCGACTAAGTTAGGATCGTAGCCCGGTTGTCCAGGCGACCTTCTTGAGGGCGTGGCACTCATATTTTCTTTTATTAATGTGACGTCGTCCTAAAAATAATGATAATAATAAACGGTTCCCTATCCTCCGATATTTATCAAGTATATGATAGTACTGGCATGATGAAACGTACAAGTTATACATTAATTCCCATCATATTATAATCAATTATGCAAAGGGTATTTTTAATATTAAAAAAAGGACACATTGAATTTATATAAGAGACAGAGACAAACAAGAAATAGAGGGGGCAGAATGAGAGAAAAAGAGAAGTTATAAATATATAAAGAAGTGGGCTGGGAGAGGGGTTTAGACTACGCTGGTCCTTCCCTACCACAAATAAGGAAAAAGAACTAAGATTCAGTGCTTACTGGCCGCTTTTCGAAAGAAAAGAGATATCTTCCCCAAAAATTATAACAGCTATAAACGGGGTTTCTCTTCCAATGCCTGACAAGGAGGGAGAGGTGACGAGAGAAAGTAGAACTTATGTGAAGAAACTTTGTTTTGAAGTTTGTGGGAGTAAAGTGAGATAGTGAGGAGGAGGAATGCAATTAGTGGGAGAGGAGCAAGGGGCATCCTCAAACCACGTGGAACCATTAATTAATCATCACCAATGACTTTTTAACTAACCACACCTCCTGAGAAATCTATTTTTATTGTCTTTTTTTTTCTGCAACTATTATTAGAAATAAAAAGTGATCTAATTACCTGTGGAAACTACAATAAATGGGCCTTAAACTAACATAACAATAGTTTACTACAATAGAATGATGATGAGTCATTAATTGGCAAAGAATGAAGAGCTACTCATTGAGTATGCTACAAGAAAGGCTAACAGTGAGGCCAGTTGCATCAGGCTCAATAGCAACACTCTTTACTACACCGTCTTCAATTGTCATAGCATACCTACAGTAATAACAATGTGGTGTATAAAAAATTTGAGGTGAATATTCAAACAAAAAAGAGAATAATTATAGTAAAAATACATGTACAGTGTATGTAGTACTTTGCTCCAAATGTGTTGGATATTTACCTCTTTGAGCGTATATTCCCAAGGGCTGGTGTTGCATCAAAACCAAGATCAACAGCCTATTTATAAAAAATTTTAAAAAATTAAATTAGTTCTTCCACTTCTTCGTCTAACAGTAGTAATATTACCTTAGTAAATTCACCTGCAGGATCTGCCAGCATTCTTATCTGTATATAAAAAAAAATAAAAAAATTAAGAACTTTTAAAAGAATTCTGTTTTAATATAAAAAGCTCATTTTGGACCAAATTTATTATTAAAAATCTTCTAGTAATTGATGTTTCATTTAAGTCTTGTACTCTTTGATGCAGGATTCTACCAAAGCAGGCTAACTAACAAGGATGCTTCATTAGCTAACAAGCATCACAGGGCTTTCTTTTGGAGTAAATTTAATTTGATTAAAAAATTAAAAATTTAATCGGAATCAGCTTAAAAACTTGCTACACAACATAAGAACATGTATATGCATCAGGAAAAATTATAAAAACAAAAAATTCTCTCCTTGTCATTTTTGGTAAAATTTGGCCGAAATCCCTGTACTATAGTACAGGGACTTTGGCCCGATTTTTGAGTAACTTTAAAAATTCGTAAAAAATCTAATTTTGATCAGAATCAGCTCAAACTTGCTACACAACATAAAAACATGTATATGTATCAAAAAATATTATAAGAATGGAGAATTCTCTCTTAGTCATTTTTGGCAAAAATTGGCCAAAAACCCTGTACTATAGTACAGGAACTTTGGCCCATTTTTGAGTAACTTTAAAAATTTGTAAAAAATCTAACTTTGATCGGAATCAATTCAAACTTGCTACACAACATAAATTATGTATACACATCAGATAAAATAATAAAAAATTCTCTACTTGCAATTTTTGAAAATCCTGTGGGAAACCCTGCTTTGATGGTTGGCTCTCTCAGACTCTTACCTTTCCAGTGGCTTTCCTCTCAATGCCCCAAGCTGACATGACAAAAGCATCATTGACAGAAACACAAGCAATAACTTCAAAACCTTTGGCCTACAAAAAAAGAAAATTGTTGTACTAAAAAAGTGAGTTCACATTACAAATGACTTACTTTCAACTTTAAGTAATCATTCACATATCCAGGAAGATGGGTCTAGTTCAAAATTGTAAAAAATAATTATCACTTAAATTTTATCATACTTGGCTGCAGCCAGGCGTAAAGGCTCCAGGAACTGCAAAAAGTATCCCTTTCTTTCCTTTGAAAAGCTCCAAAATGTTGACTTTGTCTTTAGGCGTTCCTTCATGGAGTTCAATAGATGGAAGAGTTTGACCGACCTTGGAAAAGAGAAAAGTTCTCATAATAACTAGATTTATATCTCAAAAACTTTTAATCGGAGTCCACTCCAAACTTTTTACGTAGCATAAGGACATTAATAAGTATCAAAAAATGTAATAAAAAACAAAGTACCCATAACGAAAGATAATGTTTACTAGAGCATTCGTTTACTTTTGGTTCTATACAAAGTATGAAAGTCATCCAAACATGCTAATGAAATGGTTGCATTCCATAACTTAGCACAATTCAAGACAAAAGATAACTAAATTTTCACAATTTTTTTTTCAAAAATGGCCTTGCAACTTGCAAAATGTGTTCCCTTGAAAATCTACATGGGCATGGGATACACCGTTGCTTTTCAAGCCCAAAAAAGGTACCCAATTAATTTATAAATGAGATCAAGCAATATTGTTATGATACACAATTACACATGCGATAGCAAAATAATACTCACTATTATTTACAGTGATATCCATATAAGCAACTATGACCCAAGAGCATGCAACTATACTGCACTGCATCTGATAAATAAATCTCAAGTGCTGTTGCTATACACACAGACACATACACAATTGTTTCTTCAATGCATTACATGTTCCACACATAAAACATGTGAATAGATGCACATGTTTCTAATCAAACAATGTTCCACATGGCCGTGCATTCCAGGCCAAGGCCAACCAACCGCCCCTCTTTCTAATTTAAATTCATAATTTTTATTTTGAAATTTTTCTATGCGTGTCAAATTTTTTAAAGGCTCATTTTATTAGTAATTATTGCATAATGTAACAGCAAGATAGTCTATGCAGAGAAAAATATTTGAATACAAATGCAAGCTACAAAATATAAAAGCTACCTGTATAGGCATCTTGAGACTTGCTGTAGTCCTTAATCCTCGAGTGAAAAAGAGTAACCGGCTTGAGAAATGGCGTGAGAACATTCAGAGCTTCTTTTTTATCACGTTTCTATATGAGCCACACCCAGGAAAATCACGTGATTGTCATGTGATTTGTGTGTAGTTATAAAGCTACCCTAGTTATTAAACTACCTAGTTATAAATTTATCCCGCCTAGTTATTAAGTTTAATTTTTTGATCAAAATAATTATTTTATTGATTATTTTAAGGACACAAAAAATTATTGCAAAGTGTAAAATTATGTAGCAATAGTAGAATATGGTATTAAAAAATACAAAAATTTATGCATGTAAATCTATAATGCATTATACTTTATACTTTAACAATTACAAAAGATTTCTGCAATAGTAATTATTACGATTAAGATGCGTGCACAATGTAAAAGGTAGGAAGTGAAAATTATGCCCACGAAAGTCAATTAATCTAAGCAAAAACTGATCCCTGCTCAGTTTCATCTTCATCTTGTCACTCCTTATTCCTGCAGAGGTCTGACAGCCATCACGACTGACTTGAGTGAATTTCTATCTCCAGAAAATGACTCCCATACGATTCCTTGATCTGCTTCTCCCTCTGCCTTTGCTCTCCATACTCCAGCAAGATTGGACTCAAGGCAGTTAGTGAACCACCAGCCACTCTTGAACTTCTGAGCACAGGACTCCCTGTCCTTGTCATTATCACGGTCTGGTGTGGAGAATGGTGCAGAGTTGTGAGCTTTAAGTGAATCCCCTGCTGTACTGCTTTCCTGGTACTCTGAGACAGTTAGCTGATAGAGGGATTGTGCATCTCCTACTCTGAAGTTTTTGTAGTGTGCGAAAGAGGAGGTAGCAATGTGCCTAAAATGAGGAAGGTTTGGGAGATCGTGCTTCAAAAGACCGACCCAAAGTTCGAACTTTCCAATATTAGGGTCGGTAAGTGCGTTGATGTTCTCCAGCCCGAGGAAGTAGTTCCCATTTAGGAGGTTCCCAAAGCCGGTTCTGTACTCACTCCAATCACGGTTGAAGTTGACGGATCCATCTGTACGTCTGAGGATGACGGTCCATCCACCTTCCTGAAGGTCCATGTCGCAGAAAACCTTGTATGTACGTGCATTGCTCGACTGGACTTCGTATATCCCAGAAACTGCATTGGGATCATTCTCTTGTATTGCTTTGCAATTCTTAGGTGGGACAACTATAGGAGAAAGAAAAAAATCATTAATAAGTTAGGACTAATAATTTTATGCAACAAGTGATAGATTTTAAGGCTCTTTCCCAAGCCTCGAATCCATGCAGCTACTTACCAAGTTCGTTGTGTACTACTCCTTCTGAAACTGTGAAGTTGCCCAGAACAGCTACTCGCTGCTTCTCTTTATTGCTAAGAGGAGCACCAAAGACCACGGCAAAAAGAGCTGCAAGAATGAAAAGTGAAGTGTTCATGATACTATTGTAGCTTGTAGAGGCGATTGTTAAGAGAGAAGATTGATTTGTCCCTGGATCCTGCCAGATATTTTTGCTATCTTACAATTTGCAGTTGTTGCTTTCTCTGGCCCAGTTCTTGTTCTTTTATACCCTCCAGCTCGCCGTTATTGGTTTCAAATGCGTGGGAGAATTGCGACCACAAAAATTTGTGTGTATGGTTGCGTGGGCGTTCCATTAAAAAAAATGGCCACTCTTTCTCTATCTTCTGTCAGGGATATGGAGTCTGCACGGCGTTTATACGAAGACATTGAAAAAGAAGAGGTACAATATGACCTTATCTTTACCCTTCACTTATACGATACGTTTATCACAGGCTAAACTAGAGGGAGAGTTAGATAAACTTCTAGAGCAACAGACACAGATGGACATACAGATATCCTCTTTCAACCAAATAATGTAATAGCATCTATAATTATATTTTACAACCAGTGTATGGTGCAGCATGGGTGCAGTGTGTAGAAATTTTACTTTTATTAATTAGAAGCCACACCCTTTTAAATTAGTTGTTAATAATAGTTATTAATGATCTTAAGTTTAATTAACACTGTTATTATTGCATATTTATTTATTTTGTAGTCCTAATTTAGAGAGTCTTCAGTCAAGCTCTCAATTGTTATCTGGTTCAATTAGTAAAGCTAGCTCACTAGCTAACACTATCAGTCACAAAGTCCACTCACTAGACACTGCAAAGGTAAAAAGTAAAATAAAGAATAAATGATTATATCAATAATAATGATAATAAATATGTGAAGTTACTGTGAAGGTATGTAATGCTTCATTCATTGATTATTATCTTAAGTACATTTTAGGAAGTAGTAAAATCCTCATTGATGCTCATTCATAACAATCATTTAAATATATATGTTAGTATTAGATCAAGGAAATGTTATTGTTACAGCAAGCGGCTATCAATATAAAAGTGTTTACAAACTTTTTTTGTATTATTATGTTTCTTTGTGATGTGTCATGGTTGCTTTTGCTATTTTCGTAAATAGTCCTTCTCATTTGTTCATCCCCTCATTTTTCAATGACATAGTTATAGATTCTGCAGCCATTATTAATGTTTATTGTATAACTGGAATGATAACAATAATATTGATGATTCGCTCGGAAGAGGTTCAAGCATGTTTAGCCCCCACAGTACGAGCATGAGGTAATCATGTGACACAAATTGACCTTACTTGTCAAATAAACCTTTACTTGCATGGTTACCGTTGATTTATATAACACATTAACTCCTACTGGCTACTCTCTTTCATCTGTACACTCCTCCTGTATCACTGTTCTTTTTCTCATTCCCTTTTCTTCTTTATCCCTCCATCCCTCTCTCTCTCTCTCTCTCTCTCTCTCTCTCTCTCTCTCTCTCTCTCTCTCTCTCTCTCTCTCTCTCTCTCTCTCTCTCCCTTTCATTAGAGGAATGTGTATTCTGCTTTAAAGAGAGTTGACGATATCATTGATTTAAAGGTAAGACACAATCTTCATTATTATTGTACCCATAATAAACCATGCAGACTAATATAATAACACTCCATTGAAGTTTTAATAAATAATAATAATAACTTGCTACATGTACATGTACGTGCATAGGTTTAAAAAGTGGTATGTGATTATTATGATAGTATGGTGTAAATATGTGTGGCCATTTACATGTCTGAATGCTTTTGCTGATATTCTTTTTCTGTACAAACCTCTTGTTAATATCATGTACTAGACTGTTGACGTAATCGGGACAGTGTAGAAGCTAGCCTGGATGAGTCAGCTAGCCCACTCCATATATATATAAATAAAGTTTATATAAGTTGTACCTTATTCATGTCATGTGACCTTCTCAATATCACACCTCCATATTCACCTTTTCTTTTTGTATATTATTTTTATATACATGTGCTTTTTGAGCTACAAAAACAAAAGAGAGAGAGAGGATAGATAAGGAGAGAGAGATATATATTCATGACTGAAGGAGTCTATATTTCATTATTTTGTTATTGTAGAGTAGCATTCTTTGATGTTGAAGTGGGAGAAATGAATATCGTGTGGATGAATGCACACCATTTCTCCCCCTACTCTTTTAATCCTCTTTACCATCACAAACACTCTGTGACTTACTGACTCTCATTCCTCTCTCTTTCTCTCTCCATTCTCACACTCCCTTCCTCTCTCTCTCTCTCCCTTTCTCCTGCCCCTCCCTTCCTTTGTTCATTTTCATTAATTCCTCTTATGTCCAAATACGTGATTTCTGTTTAGTTATGAAGCAAAACATGTGATGTTGTTGATATGTACACTAATTACTTACACCCCCTCTCCTTCTCTCCCCTTTCTCTTACATGTAATGAAGTGGGAGTTAGTGTGTACTATATTAATATGTACACATTATATATTATATTAATATAATATTACATATTACATATACATATTAATAATAATAATATGTACTGGCAAGCAATCCTGGAGGTCCTGTAGTAACACAGGACGTATCCATTTATCATGAAGCCAATTTAGTCTCTCATTTGTTAAGTTACATTTTATTGTTATAAATAAGTGGCGGGTCATATCCCTGTGTGTGAGTGTGGATGTGTATGCTTGTTTGTATACACCACACTCATTAACACTTTCTAGTAAAAGACTCAGTTTTGTCTGAGAGCATTCCTTATTTAGTTTTGAATCTTTCTTTGTTGTGGTGATATTGTTATAGCTACCTTGTTGTTATATGTTCTTATAGCCAATAGTTTTAATGGTCATTATTATGTACTCTGCTATATATACTTTCCTAATTATCTCGATCTCTTTCTCTCCCACCATCAATCCCTTTACATCCATTCATGTGGTTTGATGTGTGTTTTTTTATGTACATCTACACTTGATGTTACAATGCATTCCTGTGGCTATGAGGTATGTGTCTATGTGGACTGTGTCTATGTGGACTGTATCTATGGCAGTACAAAGAAAAGAGAGAAGGTGTCATTCCTCCATCCTATAGCATTTAGTTTACATAATGACTAACATGAGAAGAATGATTGTTGTGGTTATGGGCAATAGTTGATAATGGTGACTGCATGTTGAATTGGGTGTGTGCCATGTTCTTTATACCATGTAGTGGGCGTTGATTTGGGATATTGTTTTTGATCTTTGCATCTAACTAAAACTACAAAATGATGGGCACATAATAAATGAATTAAGGTCTGATTTTAAAAAGATAGTTTAAGATCAACAACAATTCAAAGTTACTAGTAAACAAGGTTAGCTCATGCACTCAGTTTATTATTCGTAAGGTTATTCTTGGAATTAAAGTTCATGTCATCCTTCATCCTTACATTACATGTACATGTACATGTACATTCACATTAAACTTGTGCTGTTTTACTCTGCATTCATCTCACAAACATGTAAATATTTTAGTTGGCAATGGGAACAAGCACCTGTTGTCCTATAGCGTACTCTTAAGAGTATCTTGTAGCTATTTCCTGTTGCATATTACACAGTTCATCGTCTGTTACTATATGGCTATATTGTTCTCTTTTGACGTGTGAGTAGCTCTACATTGGGTATAGTCTTTGGTGTGGCTGTGAGGGAATTTGTGTGTCTGTGTGTATCTGTGTGTCTGTGTAGGATGCAAATTCATACCATGCAAGGTTGATGATTTGTGTGTGTGTGAGGCACATGTGTTAAGATTTTCCCCATGCATTTATGCATATTTACTGCATGTGCATGTATATTATGGTACATGTATATTTATGTGTGCATGTGGGGTATGCATTGGCATGCGTTCATGTGTCACATGTGATGGAGTTGTGCATGGAAAAGCAAGTATGTATTCTAAATACTAAAATTAAGAGTTGTGTGTGTGTGTGTGTGTATGTGTGTGTGTGTGTGTGTGTGTGTGTGGAGTAGTGAGAAAGGGAAAGGAGGGTAATATTAAATGATAATGATAGTATGATAGAGAGAGACGTCATGGCGGGCATTATTTCCAGGTACTTATTAAACTTTATACTCTCACAGAGTCATGGTAGATTTAATCATTTACTATCTGTTCTGTTTTCCTCTTTCCTCCTTCATGTCTCTCTCCCGGTTGCTTGCTTGTCATTTCCTTTCAGCAATTGATTTAATATTTTATTTTGATATTCCTCCAGCAGCAGGAGTCAGTTATTTTATTTGATTAAAATGTCACAGGAACTCTTAATCCCTCTTCCCTATCCTTGCCTGTCCATTATTTCCTGTATGGTCTCTCATACTTATTAAATTAGTCTGCCCGTTAATCATTTAACTTAATACAATTACAAAGATAAAAGATACAATGTACATGTACATGATAAAGTGCTCTTACATGTAGCTTAATGGTTACAGGAAGATGCTGAAGATGCCCTGATAATGTCACAATGGATCTACATGTACATGGCCAACTCTCTACATGTATATATGCTTGCCATTTATGTGCATGTACTTGCATATATATATATATATATATATATATATATATATATATATATATATATATATATAATATACATATAATATCAAGAGTACATGATGGGTTTCATGTATTTATTAATTTGCATTTAATTTGAATATTAATGTATCTCATAATTATGCCCTAGAGCGTACAGTCCCTCTATATACAAGCAGTTCCAGTACATTGTGTTTGGTATGTCTGTGTTTGTGTTGATGCTCCTCTTTGTTATATCTAATTAATGAGCACCAGCTGCTGGCCCTGTTTGTCGTCCAATATAATTATGTGTTAATGTAAAAATATTAATTATGTTTTGTGTCTCGTGTGCCTTGAGATAATGTGATTGGGAGATATTTGTTGGATACACAGGCGTTTAATCAACCGTTCGTACTTTTAACGCCAATTTAGGTTATATGCGGATTTAGATTAACAGTCGTAAGAGCTACATGTGCTATGCAGTGGTGGTTTAATTGTTATTGGAGAATTGGGAAGCTATAGGGGAAAGATACTGAGGAAGGAAATGGTGTAGAGAGAGGACGTGGAGTGGGGAGAAAGGAAGAGGTGTATAGTATCGGGGGAGTGACTTAATGAGATTTAGAGAGAGAGAGAGAGGAGGAGGAGGAGGATATCTGTTGATACTAAAGTTGATAAAAAGGTTTGACTGTGTGTTTAGAATATTGTTATCCTTCCTTCAAAGGTATCATGAACAATGTCTGAACTGATAGCTAAGCTTGTTTGTTAAAGCCGGATAAGGCCATACAACGTGTCAACAACCTCTGTGTCTGTGTACAGCATAGTTATACCAACTATGTGAACCAAAAAAAACTTATTACTTGTTATGTTTTTAAAATAATTATTGTATTAGCAATCAGCAACTGGAATTGGCTTAGGCTTTCTACTTAGCATAAGAGTTTGTATGTATCAGAAATAAAAAGGTCTTTGGCATAATTGCATTACAGTATAGTAGTCTAAATGTACATGCATGTACATGTACAGTATACCCTCATGACAGTGCATTATCTAATAATGCCTGTAGCACATGTGATCAATGCACTATATGGTATAATGATGGTTCAGTTATGATTGGTGCAGGTCATTACATGTCAGGGTAATCACAGCCAGCTGCAACTGCCCTGAACTATGAAGTGCACTCATAAAATTATGCAACATTGTCCACATAACTACATGTAGACTGTATGTACAATGGAATATGTCTAAAGAGATAATTAATTGGCACAGGTCAGGTGCTAATTTTGAAGCTAGGGATGCGTGACTATGTTCACCTCGTCCCCTCCTCCTCCTCCTTGTTCTCTCTAAGGAGATATTACATCAACTGTAACCTGTTGCTGTTTGTTTAACTATTGAATACTCTAGAGGATTGAAGAGAGAGAGAGAGAGAGTAGGAGATCAGAGGAGAGGAAGGAAGCTCATTAACTTCATATTAGTATTAGTACTCCCATTCTTCAATTTGTGGTTTCCTGACAATAATAAATTGAATATGTACATGTACATGTACATGTATACATGTGTATTGTTTAGTTAAAGTTGGACTGTATCTTAATTATCATCATAATGGATGCTTATCATATTTGGTAATGTATGTAAGTGGATTAAATTTACATCATTACATGTTGTTTTAACAATCATTAGCACTCAAGGGCTTATGATGCATTCATAATTGGTGTATGCATGTGCATATAGTAGGAAAATGGTATTAACTCACTTCCTTTGAATGAGTGACAAACACTCTGATATCACTGGGTGTGGTACTACAATAACTGACATTAGGTATTGTATATTTAATGTTAAAAGGACAATGTGTATGCACGTATAGTATCTACGCATGACATTTAAAAATTGCTATTTCTGTACAAATTATTTGTTATTTTTGCATGTAGAACTTCTATTATTGAACTAATTATTTAATTATTCTTTTATTGCTGTAGACTTGTGTCTCTGGAGTTAAGCAAACAATGGATTCTGGGGATTTTGAATTAGTGAGTTTGATCTACTCTCTCTCTCTCTCTCCCCCCACCCTCTCTCTCTCTCTCATGATTCTCTCTTGATCTCTGTTCTACCTTTCTCTCCTTCAATTTGTCTTTTCTCATTTCCCTCTCTGTTCATTCCTCATCAGCTTGTGAAACTGTACCTTACCATACATGTACATTATACAGATGAATGAATATTTGTAACTAGTACAGGATACATTGTCTCATTATTGTGCTTCTATTCAGTTCAATCTCAGCATTACATAATAAATCATGTGTTGCCTTTATTTGATATTTTCAACTGATGCTTTCATTATTGTGTCTTCCTGTTTGGCTGCTCCTTTGTTGCTATGGTAGTCACTTCTTTACATTGCAACTTCTCTCTCTCTCTCTCTCTCTTATTTTGTGTATGCACTCTGCCTGCCAATTTTCTAATGAATTTGACCTTTTAAACATCTTACCTCCAGCCTCTTCTCCCTGTCATGCACACTCAAAACACTGTTGTATAAATACGTGTACAACTGACTGGTAATATTTATACTAAAAGCTAATGATTTTATTAGATTTTCCTGTTGTGTGGTAGCGGGTAGTTGTGACTGGATCCAGTTCCATTGGGTCCATTATTGTGTCTACCCTCTCTTCATTGATGTCATTAGTATCCTCTGTTGTCTGCCTGACGTTTGTTACTGTGTATGTATCAATGAGTCCTTGTTTGTCCAGTGTTTGTATAATGTGTGTGTGTATGCTTGTTTTCATTATCAGTCTTTTTGTGTTTGATCTTTATAGTATTAATGTACTGTCTGAATACAGGCTTAGGTCTGCATGTTTCTCCACTGAATGCTTTATTGATAGGGAGTTGAGTGGGCTGTGTGTGTGTGTGGGAATGTCTGAGCCCATAAAGCAAGCTAATGATGTGATTTTGGCATCATTACTGGGTCACTGTACGATACATTAAGGAATTGATACATTGACTGGTGGATCCCACCTTATTCCCATACTGACAACCTATAACTCCCTCACCTACCCTCCCCTGCCATACTGTGAATCAACTGGTACACAAATCAAAGTGTCCATGTACATGTGTACTCAATTCCCAGTCCTCCTCCTCTTCATTTTGGAAATGCTGAATAGCATAAGGAAGGAAGGAAGGAAGACTATAGCCATGCGTGTGTGTGTGTGTGTGTGTCATATGGGAGCTTGTGACATGTACATGTACGTGTAATGCTCCATGTAATGAGCTTCATGTTATTCTCATGAATGAGTGATGATAAGAGCATGCGAGTGTTTAGAGAAAAGCGTCAGAAGAATATAATAGTAGGATGTAGTAATGGGACTATACCAATACAAATACTTTCAGTGATTAATTAGATTTTTTATAAAAATTTTATGTTCAGAAGTTATACAGAGGGTCCAGTCCCTTTATTGTTTTTTCTATTATTATTTCAGAGTAACCTATAGCCTTGTGGTTTTCAGCATGTTTTAGTAGTACTACACGCAACTAGTGCCTTGTTTCCTGTTTTGCTTGTATCTAGAAAGTGAGTCCTTAGAGCTTATAATAGTGTGTATGGGGAACTTTAATGACATAATCAATAGTGAGTGATGCAAGGGGTTGACTCCCACCATTAGATATTAGAGGGGTAGTAGTAAAAGTAGAAACGAAACGAAACCAGAAACGGAAAGAAACCAGGACAGAAACAAAAACTAGAGAACTCCTAACATGACTAGGGGATGTTCTAAAATTTAAAAAACTAAACCCTAAATTCAACCTTGGGGACTCCTAAGCTAACTAGGGGACTCCTAACATAAGTAGGGGACTAATAATAATCAATAGTATAGTGAGTGATGCAAGGGGCTAGATTCCCACCATTAGATATTAGAGTGCCACATATCCATTCTGGCAGTACATACTCACATTGTCTTATGTGTGACTGTAATAATATGTGCCTGTTTGTTTATATACTGTAGGCTGCTAATCATATCAGGCGTTATCTTGATCTCGATGAATCAGTGTTACTGGAATCAGCAGCTGATGGTGATAGAAGTACATCTCATCTCATATTTAATGATATTTTTTATGTCCATGCATATTTTTACTGTTATTATTTCATTATTATCTCACACTGTTTGTCTGTGGTTAATTGTTTGTCCACCTTGTGTGTGTGTGTATATATAGTCTTGTTTTGCTGTTGCCATGACAGCCTGTTTGTCATTGTAAATTGTTTTGTCTACTGTCCAATATTTATATTATCATGTTTGATCTCTCCCTCTTCTTTTCTCCTCTCCCTTTTCTTTTCTCCTCTTCTTTCCAACCTGTCTCATTCCTCCATCAGCTGACACAGTAAGTGGCTCGTTTGCTCTCCTCAAAGAAGCAGAGGTTAGGCTGAGATCTATAATATGTGCTAAACTATCCGAGGCCATTGAAAGAAGAGACAAAGAGAGCATTGAAAGGTTTAAAAGATCGGAATACATTATTCGTTAAATTAATATTATGCTTCTCACTTTCTCTCTCTCACTCCTTCTCTTCCCCAGGTTTGTCAAATTGTTCCCGCTAATCAACCTCCATGAGGAAGGTGTTGACATGCTATGCGACTATCTTAATAGACAGGTACTACTTTGGGATGCATGCATGTACATAATAGTCCTAGCATGTATGCACCAGCACAAACAATAATGTATTTATATGGGAAGGTAAAGGATGCTTCACCTTTGGTGTTGATGAGAGTTTCTTTGACAAAATTTTCGGAATGTTCATTAATTGATTAAACCGATAGACGACGCTATTTTAATTTCTAAGTGTTTTGTTCAGCTGTAGCTAATAATCCTCTGTTACTATAGCCAGTAAATTAAACAAAGCATCAAAGGAATGTGAAATAATAAATAAATTTTGCCCGGCGTACTTACTTATTCATAATAATGATATTATTATTAATAGTATTATTTGGCTCCAGCAGTGGCCAGTGGCATTCGAATCATTGGCATTTGTTTATTATTTTATTTTTGTTTATTTATTTCAAAAGATCAAAGAATTCTCTATAGAAAAGCTCGAAACTTCAATTAGAGGATCATCACAAAATGTCGACACAGCAGGAGCAAAAGGTTTGGAGACATTAATTACGTTTGTGATGGCATCCTTGCTTCATTAGCCAGCGACTAGTAATTTGATGAGTGGGAGATACAAATAAAAATGGAATATTAAAACTCGTCTCTAATAATGATTGTTGACTCAGCCAAAAACCACTTAAGAAACAAATTGTATTATAAGATACAAACGCGTGTACATGTTGATTATTGATTGCAGCTGCAATTATCCTCTTGTGTTTATTGCTATTAGTGGGTGAGTCTCATTATGTCCACATTTGTCGATTGTTTGCCGTAAAGAGAATGAGAGGGAGAGGATTGGCATGGAGACGAGTAGTAATCCATATTTGTGTAATAATTCCATTTATATACTATTCTATCTTGTTAGTGCATAGTCTGTCTATATATACATACATGTATATAATATAGTCTGTTACTGCATTCTTGTTGGCATATAGTGCTCACCCAGCTTCTTGTCATTAGATTGTAAGACCTTGTACTGTACATGTGTACAGGGTATTTTGACAAAAATTATAAAAAGGGAATTTACCATTTTTATAATGTTTCCTGATACATATACATGTTTTTATGCTGTGTAGCAAGTTTGAGCTGATTCCGATAAAAATTGAATTTTTAATGAATTTTTAAAGTTGCTCAAAAATCGGGCCAAAGTCCCTGTACTATAGTACAGGGATTTTGGCCAAATTTTGCCAAAAATGACTAGTTGGGAATTCTTCATTTTAAAAATATTTTCTGATGCATATACATGTTCTTATGCTGTGTAACAAGTTTGAGCTGATTCCGATCAAAATTAAATTTTTAATGAATTTTTAAAGTTGCTCAAAAATTGGACCAAAGTCCCTGTACTATAGTACAGGGTCTCAGCCAAATTTTGCCAAAAATGACTAGTTGAAAATTCTTCATTTTAATGATATTTTCTGATACATATGCATGTTCTTATGTTGTGTAGCAAGTTTGAGCTGGTTACGATCAAATTTAGATTTTTTATGAATTTTTAAAGTTGCTCCAAAACTTTAAAACCCTGGCAGAGAACTCTACACTTCTTCCCACCTTCCTCTTTCTCTTTCTCTTCCATCCTTTCTCTCTTCTTGTTTCCACCTACTCTTCCTTATTCCTCAACCTCCCCCTCCCTTTTACTCTCTCCTTCTATTCCTTCTCTCTTCATCCTTTGGTGACTTTGTCTCTTTCTCTATCAGGTAACCGTGCTGGTGTCTTGTATGCTGATATCCTAATGAGCGTTTATGAAAATATCGCATCAAAGCACGATCAATACATGCCACTACTGAGAACCTGTTACGGTTAGTACAAGATCACACATTAGCTCACTCCTTAATGCATTTTGACATAAATCATCTAATATCAATAATATTGCCACAGTAAAATTGTAATGCTAATAATAATTATGCTAATACCATGTATGAGGGATATTATTATTATTATTATTATTATTATTATTGCACTAGTTAACAGTGTGTAGTCGTTAATTGAAGTTTGACATCAAACTCATTATTTGCATATCTTCTCGTTAATAATCAAATGATGTGGTAAGGTGATAGTACTATTGATGCGTCAGTTATTTTAACATTTCCGTACTGCCAATGTCCTCTCTACTGACTACTGACCCGTTTTCCTCTCCCACACGCCCTTTACCCATGTCTGTAGAATGTTCTAGAACACTCTGTCATAGGATGTGTCTATATGTATCTCGATTAGTTTATATGTATAAATGTGTCTGAAGTTTTACTACTAAGTTGTTTGGATATTTTCAAGATAGGATAAGGGTAGACACTTGATTACATTAATTCTTAGATGTTCTAAATCTGTTATATATTAATGAGACATTGGACTCAATTTCAACATTCTTCTCTTGCTATCAACACATGTTTATTGATGATGACATATGTGAGTTGCATTCTTAGCCTCTTTCATGTCACGTACAGCTTGTACATGTACATACACATGTGTGCATATTAGTGAGGGTTGATTAAACTCTGAGAGGAGATGAAATACTAGCTGGTATTTGCACTCTCTTTTTTCTCTTATAAGGACAAATTTGTTGACTTGTTTTCTTTCTCACTTCATTGCCTTGACAAACATGCATATTCATTACAGATCACACTGTAGACCACATACAAATCAAAGAACTGATTCAAGTGTATTGTTACAATGCTTAACATAATTCCTGTATGATCACTGCATGTTTGTTAATATACACTGTAACAATATACTCCTCCTGTGGTGTAAAAATTATGTTTTTTGAATACTGCATGATTTGTAGCTTTGTTTTTAATGGTACACATGTTTGTGTAATTAATTATATTTGATTTTTATTGGCATGTACATGTGCTTGTGTAGGAGTTCAATGGATAGTGCCTTTTATCAGAAAGATTCAGGTATTTTAAGTACAAGTGTTATTGTGTACTAATGGTCTTTATTGATCCTCCTCCTCCTCTTTCAGGCAGAATGTGACAAACAAGTTGAGATTATACTCCAGCACATGGCTGAGGATAGGATGCTGGAACACAAGGTATGATATACATTATTTTCTTTCATTCTTTACTCTCCTCTCTCTCTCTCTTTCTTTCAGACACAGACGATTGGAATAGCTTTAAATGCTAGACACACAGCTGGTGCTATTCGGTAAGACTGGATATGATCCAGCATATAATAATTATATCTTGGTATATGATTTATTATTGTACAATTGTACAATTGTACATGTACAATGTATATCTATTTTAATGTAACTATTTACTGTATAATATACTTTAATCCTTTAGGCCAGACCCAAGGGAACTAGATACTTTATTGACGGAGCTAAGTTTGTGTAGCTCAAGAAGTGAATTATATTATAAGTTTGTACTAAAGAAAACACAAGTAATCAATATTCTCTATACTTGTCTATATATCAATTCTTTCCTTTCCTTTTTTCTATCCTCATGTGTTGACTATATAGAATTTTCAGTTATCAGGTAAAGCCCTGTATGTTAATTCGCGCCCTCCAATTATTAGTTATTGTTATCACAGAGTCTGATGTGTTGGAGATTTTAAAGACAAGTGGAACCAGTTTGAAAGTCCAGGTAAGCCGGATTTATCAAAATTGGGCCCCTGGGATTATCATTTATATATACAGGAAGTTATTGGTTGGTACATATTGATGGAGAATTACTTCATGAGGGAGACATTGCAGAAAGTAAATGGAAAGGAAATGGTTCTAATATTTTCTTTGCCTGTAATGTGCACTTTTGCCCTCTTCTCCAGGCTGTTAGTGTGGATCAGATTGAAGAAGGTCAACTTATTTCTAATCTACCAGATGATGCTTTCTTTGTCTTTCAAAAGAGTTTAAAGTGCATTTAGTTACCAATCAATAATAAGTGTGTTTATTTTAATTTTAAGGAGAGCATTTTCGTCATCTAATATTGATTGTTCTTGTGCTATGATCAACAATACAAGGTCAGTCCCTAACACTATACTAATGCATTCTTCACATCATTCCTATCACGAAACTGTTGACTGTATGAGCCTTTGCTAACACTATACTAACACGGCCTTGAGCATCATAAAGAATATATTTTATTGTATTATTTATTATTGATTTCTAGTACTTTGCTCCTTAAAGAGTTCAAGGAAGAACTTGAACAACCATTGATCGATCAACCAACCACACAAATGTACGTATGCACACAGAAAAAACTTAACATAATTATCTCACACTTTTTCTCCATCTCTCCTCTCTCTCTTTCTCTGCTTCATTTTGTATCCAGTGGTGGCATTACAGACATGTTTCAATCATCAGCAAACAAGTCCTCACAAACAGCAAGTGATGATCTATGGAGGACATTAGGAGTGAGTTACATGTACATTTAGATCATTTGTTCACTATACTATTATTACTATAATGCACATGTACATAGAATCATCTTATCTAGTTTGGTAGTAATAATTATAATTTAAGGAATGCTTTAATGAATGAAACACACAAGTCTCCTTGTCATTAACCCAGTTAGGGAGGGAGAGAGGGAGAGGAGGGGAGAGCTGGTATGTGTTTACAGATGTTCATATTGTCCACCTGCAGTTAAGCACACCTGTTGGCTCTCCTGTTACTGGAGGGTCTAAGATAAGCTCACAATAATTGGATAGCAAATGTGCTGCATCAGATAATTATTATAACTTTTGCATTAATTTCTCACTGATGAAGTTATGGCTTTTTAAAAATCAACCATTTTTTGAAAATACCTTACTTTCGACTGAAATATTTTAAATTATGGCCAATTTATTTCTGAAAAATACCTGCCCATGCTTTTTCTAAAATGTGCTCCAAAATAAAAATCTCCTTTTATGGTTGATTTTTGTTGTGTATCTCTTATGGTGTAGGTCTCTTGCTCTAATATTGAAGTTAGTTGTCAGAATATCAAGAGATTGATTCAGCAACTGCAAGTTAGTGCATATAGTAAAATTAGTATTATACTGTATATTTTTACTTATTGATTTTTTAGAGTGAAATTTCTCTTTTAAAAGTGGACGAAATTAGCAGAGCCAAACTAGAGGTGCAATAATAATAATATTATAATTTTTCATAACCAAGGTTCTTTTCTCTCCCTCTCTCTCTCTCTCTCTCTTAGACATGTTTAGCTGAACTGTGTTCAACCACTGGTCCATTTCAAGAGCTCAGAATGGTAGCAATAATAATTATTATTGAATTACAAAAACAGTGTAATTAACAATTA
Source organism: Amphimedon queenslandica (assembly GCF_000090795.2). Taxonomy (NCBI): domain Eukaryota; kingdom Metazoa; phylum Porifera; class Demospongiae; order Haplosclerida; family Niphatidae; genus Amphimedon; species Amphimedon queenslandica. Next base: position 435,407 of record NW_003546275.1, on the reverse strand, counting down.
TCGTTTCCTCAAGAATGCAATAGGACACTTTATCGAGTCAGCAATGTTGCCTGATGTGATACCAGCTATTGATCAGTTCTCAACTGTCTCACACGTCATCGAGGTGAGGATCACATGACTCTAATGTGATTCATCATTATAGCATAGATATTAGAAACTCTTATATTATTATCATTATTATTATTATTATTATTATATATTAGATATTAAATGTCTTTATTCTCTAATATCTATGATTATAGGAAGAGGTTATGTCTGATGAGACTTTTGTTCAGAAACTTGCCATTTCTCTTTCTCGGATTATCGACAAAACAAAAGTATAGCAAATGAAAAATTTGACAAACTTTATGTCCTTTACTCCTACACATACAGTCTCATTTGCTGGCATCATTGTACAACGAGACCATATTGCAATTTACCAGTGAAGTAGCAGACGCACTTGAGAAACAAGTATTCAAATCAAACTTTAATCAGGTAGCCTTGGCAACAAGCCCGACGCCTATTAATTCCCGTCAGCTAGTTAGGCGGAGTCAAATTGGATAGAGATCTTCGTCAAATCGTGTCGTTTCTTTCGGAGAAGACGGAGCAACCGCTGAGAGATAAATTTACACGAGTTACTCAGATGGCAATTATACTCAGTTTGGATAGGGTAAGGTTATTATCATTTTTAAAATTTTATTATTATTTATTTATTTATTATTATTATTATTATTATTATTATTACTATTTATTTTATTATCATTCTACTGTGCCACCTTGCAATTGACCAATGAGATTGCAGTATTCTAGGTCAATTATTAAATGGTTCCTTTATGCTTTATATTATTAGTCCATTTGTAAAGCTTGATTGACTTTTTTAATTGACTTTTTTGATTGAATTTTTTGATTGACTTTTTTGCTTGCCTAGCCACATGTATATGTTGTATTTATGTCAACTGTGGCCTTATTATCAGCAGCTGGTAGTTGTTTTCAATTGTCATGGTAGAAGTTGGCTATACACCTGCGACTGCATGGCTAGGTCAATAAATCCCATAGAAACCTCTACCTCGGTGTATGACCTATACTTATTGTTTTCTAAGGTTGGGGAGGTTGAAGATTATTGGAGCTTAAATTCAGGACCAACAAGATGGTATCTCACAGCTAAAGACATAAAAGGAGTTCTTCATTTGAGGTCTGCCAATGTATCTTATAATAATAAACTTTCAGTCTTTCCTACAGGAAGGATTTTAGACCAGAAGATATAGAAACTTTAAAACTATCCCCTCGAATGGGACGCCATTGATTATTATTAATTTTTATGACACGTTTTATCACGTGGGCACACACATTTGATTGGTCAAAAGGCCCCGTTAAGGCGTGGAAATGCAGCTGCCATTTGTGGAAAGAGGCGGGAAAGGAGCTGACCATAGATAGCACATCATAGCAGGGACCTGCTCTGTTCAGTCACTTTGGTAAATCAGTATTTGAGAAAGCCAGATTAGAAGTAGTTTTCGGTTCATTTAGGAACAGTTTTATGTTTTAAACAGGTATATATGATTATTTATTTCTTAGATATTGATCTATTCATTCATATATATACAAAAATAATAATTGTACTATTATATTATATATATTATGAAAATACAGTAACTTGACTGGGTTTGTCTTATATATAAAGATACAATTTAGAAAGGAATGTAGAATGCAATGTATAATAATATTTCATCAAGCCACACCCATTGATTAAAAATGGCTACCAGTGAGTACAGTACTAATCCCCTTTCTCTCCCTCTCTCCTTTCCCCTCTTAAGAATGAGCTCTAATGGAGTCACCGGTTCAGTTAATACAAAGACCGGCCTAATACCTCAATACAAGATCGGTGACCTGGTCTGGTCCCCATGGTCCTCTGTTCTGTGGCCAGCTATGATATCCTACGATCCAAGCAAAGCCATCTACTTCCGAGTCTCTCCCTCGAAGAACATAACTCATTATCACATTCAATATTTCGGTATAGTCGCCCAGCGCGGGTGGGTCCCCGTTAAGAGTATCCAGCCCGTCAGATCAGTTCATGAAAATGGGAAATCAAAGCCACAGAAGAAGACACTGTGGAAGGATTTTGAGGTTGGGATTGATGAGCTGAAGAGAGCAAACGCTCTGTCTATCAAGGAGAGGAAACTGACATTCATCTTTGATTATGGTGGATGCTCATCTGGATCGAAGAAGAAGAAGAATGATAAACCAAAAGTGGACAAAAAACCTCAATCAGATGATGTGACCACAAAGCCTATTGTAACTCTAGAAGCGACAGAAGAAGATGAACCACAACTTATCATTACAGAGACAAAAGATTCTCAACCTTCGTCCACTTCCCCACCTCCTTCAGAAGTCTCTTCTTCTAATAAAGTCTTAAACGTGTCTCCACGGTCAACGGCATCACCTTACTCACTAAGAGACAAGATAACACTGACCCAAAGGAAGATCAACGCTTTAGCAACTTGTTCTCCACTTTCTGAGGTTGGTACTGTCACTCCTGAACCGCTACTCATCGGAACCACTCCCACTGTTGCTAATGGTGGTGAAGAAGAAACTCATTCATCAACAAATAGAGAGTGTGTTACTAATGCTGGTGGCACTGATAATGGTGGCGAGGGTCGTAAAAGGCATGGTAGAATGCAGGACACATCGTTATTCCCTCCTGGCCCTCCTCCTCTTCCATCAGGAGCTAATACATTCACCTCTTGTACTGATGACCTCCTAACTCCTCCTAGCACTGACACTGATAGTGACTCTCTTGATATCTCAATACCTGCTTCATCTCATCTTAAAAAACAAACGAAGCCTGATCTTGCCCTAGCCTCCTCCTCTACAGAGGATACAGGTTCTCCTTCATTACCCCCTCCCTCCTCCTTCTCTTCTCTCCCTTTGCCCCCTCCCTCTACAAATATATGTTCTATATGTGATAATCCCTCCAACCCCACTCAGTGTATCATTACTTGTAAAGGACATTGTCTCAATTCATTCCATGTCGATTGTCTCGGTCTCATCTCTCCTCCTTCCTTCCCATTCGTTTGTGACGAGTGTACGTTGTCTCCTAGTGTATGCTATGCATGCAAGAAGCCGTCAGTTGATCCAGTCTCCTCTCTAGTTCCCTGCTCCCATCACTCATGCTCTCAGCTCTATCACCTTTCCTGCATTCGTTCTTGTGGGAACTTCAAATTTGATTCTTCCAATCCTAACGTCATTCTCTCCTGTGGGTTGCACAGTTGTGCTAAGTGCGTATGTTCCGATGGTCCTCCTGTCACTGGTAATCAGAAGTTAATGCAGTGCTTAAAGTGTCCTCTCTCCCTTCACAAGTACTCGTGTCTCATTGCCGGCTGTGAGGTCCTCAGTGATAAGACGATGATTTGTTATCGTCATTTGTCCATCTCTTCCTCTATGCCTCAAAGTCTCCGTCACTTTAACATGAACACTTGTCTCGATTGCGGCGAGCCTGGTTCTCTCATTTGCTGTGATTCCTGTTCCGCTGCTTATCACGTTAAGTGTTTGCCTGATGAGGATCAGTCTCGGGCCGGTCAGGAGAGATGGCTCTGTCCTAACTGTGTCTCGTATGACCTTCCCACCTATGGCTCTATTGTAATGGTCAAATGTGGAGCCTACAGGTGAGCTATAATTATTTATATTTATCTGCATGTTTTTTTATTGAAGTATTTTTTAAGTGCAATTAAAAATCAAGAATTCTTTTATATCTATGTGTGTATTTTTGATGAAATTTGGCCCAAGACCCTGTACAAATTTATTCCAGTTTAAGCCTCTTTTTTTTACATACAATTATAAATTACAATGAACTCTTCCTTTTCTTTTTTAGATGGTGGCCTGCTGAAGTAGTTCTTCCTTGTGACATTTCAGATAGTTTCAGGAACTCAAAGCCAACCCAGTGCATGTTTCTTGTCCGCTTCTTTTCGTCTAATCAATACTTCTGGACACATCACGGGCGAGTCCTAGCCTTTACTGAGGAGTGCGCTATTGTAAAGGAAAACAAGAGTCACAAGCAACAGCCTCTTAGCTACATTAATGGTAAAATTATCCTCTCCTTTCCTCGTTTTATGTTTTGTCTGCTGCAGCTTTTCAAGAAGCATTGACAGCTCTGAGAGAGCAGGAATCAAGACCAGCTAAGAAAGAAAGCAAGTCTTTTGTACACATTAAGGTAGAGTCTTTAATTATTGAACCTTCACATATTTTTCTTTATTTTGTAGCGTAACAAGTACCTCACGTCCCGTCCTCCATTAGAGACTGAGACAGAGCCTTGCAAGTGTACAGAGTCGTCTCCTTGTGGCCCATCCTCTAACTGCATCAACAGAGCAATATTCACCGAATGTAGTACCGAGAACTGTCCCGCTGGCGACAAGTGTCAAAACCAAAGAATGCTACGTAACGAGTCAGTGCCCACTCAAACTTTTTACACTGGGAACCGAGGATGGGGTCTGAAAACCATGCGCTCTCTCTCCCCGGGGGATTTCGTCATCGAGTACGTGGGGGAGATTGTCGACATGGCCGCCGTACAGGAGAGACTCAAGAAGACTCAGGAGGCGTCCGTCTCGAGTTTTTATTTTCTGACGCTTGAGCGTAACCTGATCATTGATGCTCGTGTGAAGTCGAATCACGCTCGCTTCATCAATCACAGCTGTGACCCAAACTGCGAGACTCAGAAATGGACCGTGAATGGGGAGACAAGGATTGGTATATTTGCCATTAAAGACATCAAAGAAGACACTGAGCTCACCTTTGACTATCAGTTTGATTGTCTCGGGAATGAAAAGAAAGCGTGTCTCTGTGGTGCTCAAAACTGCAGTGGGTTTTTAGGCGAGAAACCCAAACAGGAGAAATTAAAACAAGAGAAACCACAACCGCCAAGTTCCTCAAGAAAAGGAACTGGTAAGAGGGCAAGATCATTCAATAAAGACCAAGCAAGGGTCAAACAGAGAAAGATTGAAGGAGAAGGGAGGAGTGCTAGGAGTGCAGCCAGACGAGAGGCTAGCAAACCAGGAGATTTGATAAGAGAGGGCAATGTAGAATACATAGTCATGCCTCCTCCTAGCTCTACTTGTAGCTCAAGGAAGAGTGGAACAAAATTAAAAGAAAAGCTAGTCAATAAGGAGAAGAAAGGCCCTGGAGAGGGACCAGTTGGGAGCTTAAAAGCTCTGCCAGTTAAAGGGAGAGAAGGAGGAGGAGGAGGAAAGGCAAAGAGCTTATCGACGAAAGAGAACTTTGTCCCTTTTTTCGACATCAATCGAAAGAGGAAGGCTCCGAGTATCATGAAGACAGCAAAACAGCGCAAAGAGGATCCTTACGATGATGAATGCTTCATATGCAATGAGGGAGGCGATCTCGTTATATGCGATTATCCAGATTGCTATAAAGTATATCATCTCTCGTGCATTGGATTGAAGGAGCTACCCGATGGAGATTTTCATTGTAGGAGGCACTCGTGTTTTGTCTGTGGTGACACAAAGGCAGAATATCACTGTTTCTATTGCCCCAGGGCATTTTGTGAGACTCATCACAGGGAAAAGTTTATAGTTACAGATTCAGCTAGTTTTAAGTGCATTAAGACATGTTATTCACCTTCTTAGGATTCATCATCTGGATTATAGGATTAAATAGGATATTATTATCATGCTTCATGCACGCATACATTGACTACATTCACACCAAAGTTCAGTCCTCAAGAGTTTGTTTTAAAATATTCCCTTCTGCCTTCTTAGAACAGTTTTTACTCTCTACTCCTTTCTCTTTCTATGATAATTATAATTTATACAGATACAAGTTATTACAAAGTGCTGCAGGCGTGGTTATAAAGCATATGATTCTGATCAAAATGATAAGGGTTGCTGCATTGGTCCTCCTAATTCTCTTTTACAGAGTAACAAGCTTGTCATCACTCCAAAAAGAAGATGACATTATTTCATCTAAAGAGAAGCTCTCCGTCCTTCTCCTTCATTCCATGTTTCCTTCTCATTTTCTTCCACTCCTCTCTCTAGGAGCAGAGTTATCTTCAAGAGGTCATAAAGTCACCACCCTAGGCCCTGTTCTCGAAGGTTACGAAAATTTGTTTATAAAGAGAGCTCAAAGTTTGGGGTTGGAGACCATTGAAACGAACATGGTATCAGCAGAGACCTTTAAAATGTACAGTCAGTCTGCAGAACACGAGGAGGGTTTCATCAGTACTGTGAAGTGGATATACAATATGTCCCTCTTTTTCACAAGTCCTTCCTTTAAGAAAGAGAACTACCTTGTTAAAATGCGGGAGACTATTGATGCACTGAATGGTAGCGATTATGACTACGTAATATCAGAGCATGCAACAATGTCTTTACTTTATTATACTCAAAGGAAATGGTCTATTGAAGATATCATGCTAGTAACTGTGGTGCCAGATTTTATTGCAAGGTCTATTGTCCCGTGGCCTTATCCAAGTCTTTTGATTTCTTCAAGCGATGATATGAGTTTTGTAGATCGACTCCTAAGTGCTTTATTTTTGCCCTTGGAAACATTAATGATGTCTTTTTTAGGAAAGGCTCTTTTTGTTGCAGAAGATGAATGTTACTTGCCTTCTTCAAATCCACTAGAAGTGCTCTTATATCAACCTACACTGTATACTACTGTGATTGGAATTGAGCTACCACAGGTTATATTACCATTGCAGCATTTCCTAGGCCCATTGCTCCCTCCTGATCATTCTCTTCTTGATTCAAGACTCTCAACGTGGTTAGAAAACACTTCTAATGCCCATTCTCCAGTCATTTATATTAGTATGGGCACAACGGTGTTTATTAACAGGGAAATGGCTGAGGCTCTGCTCAAACTTTCTTCAGAGTACAGGCTAGTGTGGTCTCTTCGTAAGTCAAATCAGCACGTTCTTTTAGGATTAAATATTGACAATAAAACTGTCTATGTAGCACCATGGGTAGCTCAGTTTACAGTGCTTGGGCATTCATTAGTTAAATTGGCTATACTCCATTGTGGAATCAATGGAATTCAAGAAGCATTCTATAATGAAGTCCCTGTACTATGCATACCTGGTGGAGCTGATCAATATTTCCTCGCCTCAAGGCTGAAGGTGAAAAAACTTGGTCTCTGGCTGAACGCTAAAGATGCAAATGAAGACAATTTGAAACGTGCAATCAGCACTATATTGGTGAAAGAAAAAGACCAATTCAAGAAAAATACAAAGAAAATGAGTGCTTTGTTCAAAGCTGCAGGAGGAGTCAAGAAAGGTGCTGACCTTGTTGAGTTGTATGCTGAGATTGGATACAAACATGGCCTACCATCATTCATACGCTACGAATGGAACTTCATACAATATTACAACATTGACGTGTGGTGTGTCTTAGTTATAATATTGATAGTGGGACTGATGGGGTGTAGACTGTGCTGTGGATGCTTTTGCAGGAGATTCTGTTGTTGCTGCTACTGCTGGAGGCAGAGTAAGGAGAAAAAAACAAAGACTGATTAATGTTCTCAATTTTTTATTAACATTTGAAAATTGTGACAGTTAGTATCGCATGTACATGTAATTTAAAGCATAAATACTCTTTTTAAATAGTTTTAAAAGTTTTTTTGAAGTGTCTAAGAGTTGCTGCTTGGGTTCTGGACAACAATTAAAAGATAATCCTTGTCTAAAAAGTTACACAATATTAATGCACATATAATATTTATTATTCAGTACCTGGTGCAACCATTATTTCATGTTTCTTTGTCCTTATTCTCAGGAAGTAGAGCTCATTCATTGGGTCAAGGTCCCTGACAGTAACACGAGTCTTTGCTGTCAGAGAGTGAAGAAGACCAGCATACTGAACTGTAGTGGCATTATCCATTGTAGTACGAATGGGTATACCTTAGGAAACAGTGATAATAACAAAGAGGTTCATTAAATCATTGCCCCAAGTATTCCTATCTTCTTACCTTCCTGATTGACTACTATGACCCCAAGAACACCTTTATGGGACTGGATCCTCTTAAGAGTTTCTTCTACTTCTGACTATAAAAGAAAAATAAAGTTTTAGAAGGTTTTTGATTCCCTTACCATTATTTTCCTTCTGCCCTGTGTGCAACCGTTACTATGACAACCTTCACTAAAATAGAGTTCTTAAGGGGTTAAAAATCATTGAATTTTAACTCTCAAAATGGCGGTCCACATGACGACAGCAGTACTTAGAAGACAATCTCTACACTCTTCTTCTTCTGGTCCTTTCTTGTCTCTTCTGCAAAGAGGAAGACGAATCGATAAATGTGGGAGGTGTTTTTCTACTTCTGAAGCACTAGTCCCAGCAGATACGTCTCATAAAAATGGAGAGGAGAGGGTTCAAAGAAAAATAACAGAAGAATCATATTTGATAGGTGAACACCAGCCAAACAAGTTTATACCAGTCACGAGATTAATGCTAGTCAATACTCTCCTGGAGGATAGGAAGCTACTCAGTCCAGAGGAGAGGGAAAGGATTAGAGATTTATCAGCTTCACTGGATACCTGCATACTCCAACAGTTCTACACTCAACTGGATGAACTTAAAGTATGAAAAAACAGTAGAATTATTATTATTATTACAAATGCATATACAATTTTATTTATACCAAATTTTTCTCTCTTTTTTTCAGCTTCTTTATGATGGTCTAGATCCAGATAAAGACACCATTACTACCAAAGTGTCGGCTAAAGATCGTCTGGACAGTGAGTACTGGCTCCTACACAAACTAGAGCACCTCCTCTACAAAGCAAACTACCTCAAGATACCAAAAGAGAAGGTTCTTCTTTTGCTGCAGGAGCACAACACTAGTGAAGGTGTGAGAGTCGCCGTAGACCCTTCCCAGTACTCTGTACTCAAGATATGGACACGGGGATTCAAGAAGATACCTGTACCTTTTTTTGAGAAACTGAAGTTTGGTTTTTCAAAGGTTCTTAGTCGCGGGAGAGACGAGAGAAGAGGACCAATGAATGAGGTATTCACAAGAGTCTTTATAGCCGTTCGCTCAAAGAAGGAGAGCAAACTACACCTGAAGGTTTTCAAAGACGTGCCATGTCCTCACTTAGAGTATTTGCTGCCTGACGGGAAAATACGAATGTCAATGTTTGACAAAGGTTTCTTGACCTCCAGCGTCTTCCTTGGCAGTATTGTAGCAGCTGCTAAAGGCATTGCTCTTGCCGGTGATTATAACATGGACTTTGCTTGGATTGGACTGGGTCTGGCTGGACTGATAGGAGCAAGAGGGTGGCTGGGATACAAGAATAAAAGAAACGCTTATCTTGTTAACCTCTCTAGGACGCTCTATTTCAAATCGGTGTCTAATAATCGCGGCGTCCTCACGCTATTGACTGACAGGGCTCAGGATGAGGAATCTAAAGAGTCTCTATTAGCTTATGTCTTCCTCTTGAGTCCTCCCAATAGGAGAGGGGTACCAGGACTGGCATACACTTCAAGGGACCCTGCCTATGATACAGAGGAGTCACTTAAGGAAAGGATAGAGGACTGGCTTAAAAGCAAGTTCAAGATAACAGGTGTCAGTTTTGATATTGAGGATGCACTTTTAAAGCTTGATACGATGGGTCTATTGGTTAGACATGCCAATGAGACTCTAAGTGTCGTACCAATGAGTGTAGCCCTTGAGACTTTACCGGGTCCTTCATTAACACTGAGTGGAGGATTGAGGAACCCTGAGACAATTGAAGAGGGGGATGGAGGAGGAGAAGATCCACTCTCTTATCATGAAGGATGGAGATAATCCAGTGACTATAGCTGTCGCTTTTATTATACCTTTCTGTCTCTTTCTCTCTTCTATATGCAGTGAAATGTCATTATTATGATTATAATTATTATTGTGTTAGTTATTTTAAAAGTTATAACTAAAGAGCTACATGTAGACAGTGCTTCTTATGAAAGACATAGGAAAAATAGGAGCAGAATCAGTTGCAATTAGTGACTATACAAATAGAGTAATGAGTTATAACAATATACAATAATACTTCACAGCAGGAGTAATAAACAATATACCGGTATATGTTATTGAAATCAGTGTTATAAGATAATGATATATGCCTCTGGCTCAGTTATTCTTGCTGAGTGGTGACAGTCACGCCTTTAAGATCAGTTGATCCTGAAGAGAGTCTCTGCCTCACTCCAAGTGTAACGGCATGGCCTAGTCCCTGGAGAAACAAACGGAAACTGGTAGCCACTTTCTGAGGCTGTTCCTCCAGTACTAGCTGATTAGTCTCATACAGCTAAGGAAAAGAAATCATAAATTTATTATCAGTGAATTATTATTACTTCAAGAACAGTGCACTTAGTTGGATCCAGCAATCCTTTGAATTCAGACTATAATATAAAGAACATAATTTACAATACAATTAAATTGATACATTCACCCCATCCCTAGCTAATACAATATGTACTATTATTATTATTATTATTATTATTATTATTATTATTACCACATTATTTTCCGCTTGTGGCTGACTCATTATGAAAAGCCACTGACAAGGGCTCCTGTAAATTGTGACACAATTCAACAAAGAATCATCTTCTTTTATCACTTACTGTGCAACCGTTTCTTCCACCATATCAGTGTAAATTGCTGATCGCCTACAAAATAAGAACAATACTTAGATATTGTTACTGTTGTTTTTTTTCTCTTGCCTTGAGTAAGAGTCTAAGAGAAGGCGGACATTATCAGTGTTTTGCTTCTGATAGTAGTGATGATAAGTAGCAGAAACATCACTTTGATCAGACTTGGAGTTAGTCTAGCAATATAAAATGTAATCGTTAATAGGCAAAGTTATTGATATGCTGGAAATACGACAACAGCGTACGGTGAATGAATGACTCCTGAGATAATTTTCAACTTTTTCTGGAAGCTTGTTTGTCTTTAATAACCAAACTGCAAGCTACAAGTGTACGTACATATAGAACAGGATAAAAAGAGTGCAAGACATTGAAGACATTCATAAAGAATCAGGGATCTATATTACTTTGTTGGTATAGTAAGAAAGATTGTCCCAGTGTAGGGAATCAGTTGAGAAATCAACAAGAACTAGACCCCGTACTCTATCAGGACTCAGTATCTGTAATTAATATCAGTATCAGTATCAAAAATATCAGTGTCAATATCATATTTTTAATCTTACGGCATATCTTGTTAATATGTTAGCTCCAGCTCCTACACCGAACCCAATGAAATGACTTAAACTATAAAGAGATCTTTATTATTACAACCATTGTCTGTGTGATCATTCTTACTGCAAATATTCAACAATTATGGCGACTTGTTCTGCCAGCTCATTCACAGTGGGGTAAACGTAACTAAAAAGTTTACAAACAAACATAACCTAAACACATCCTCAACTGATCTCCCCTCCCTCTTTACAACTGATAAAACCGGCTCCATTGAAGACACACACAGTCTGTCAGACAATACACAAGTTTGGGTCAGACAACTAGACAATGTGTAGGGGTATTGGCTTCATGAGTGTACTTGTATGTCTGTTGTTACAAGTAATTACTCACTCATCAGGAAACGTCACTGCTCCGTCTTCCTACAATGATAATTAATTATTAATAAAGATACGTTTGATGTCTAGGATTATGAATCACGCTCTATCTAAATAAAGCTATGATGTGAGCAAGGGGATATCAGTAGGGGACTTAATTTGGCTCAATTTTATAACTTGAAAAATTCATGAAAAAATTAAACTTGATTGAAATCAGTTCAAACTTGCTACACGTCATACATGTACATGTAAGTACATGTATATGTATCAGAAAAAATTATAAAACTAGAAAATTCTCTCTTTTTTATTTTTTGGCAAAATTTGGCCAAAATCCCTGTACTATAGCACAGGGACTCTGGCCCAATTTTGGAGCAACTTTAAAAATTCATAAAAAATTTAAATTTGATCAGAATCAGCTAAAACTTTCTACACAACATAAAAACATGTATATGCATCAGAAAAAATTATTAAAATGAAGAATTCTCTACTTTTCATTTTTGACAAAATTTGACCAAAATCCCTGTACTATAGTACAGGGACTTTAGCCCGATTTTGGAGCAACTTTAAAAATTCATAAAAAAATTTAATTTGATCAGAATCAGCTAAAACTTTCTACACAACATAAAAACATGTATATGCATCAGAAAAAATTATTAAAATGAAGAATTCTCTACTTTTCATTTTTGACAAAATTTGACCAAAATCCCTGTACTATAGTACAGGGACTTTAGCCCGATTTTGGAGCAACTTTAAAAATTCATAAAAAATTCAAATTTGATCGGAATCAGCTAAAAATTTCTAAATAGCATAAAAACATGTATATGTATCAGAAAAATTATAAAAGTGGAGAATTCTCTCCTAGTCATTTTTGACGAAATTTGGCCAATCACCCTGTATTATATAGTACAGGGGTTTTGGCCTGGTTTTTATCACCTCATGTCAGTGCATTAAAATTATGTATTACACTAACTTGTCCTGGTGCATCAATGTGTATCCAGTAGAAGAGTGGTAATAGTTCTGTCATACTTTCATCACTCATGAACGTATTAAAACAAGAGCTGTCTATGTACTCAAAAAATTAATAAAAATAAAGAAGAAACAAGCGACTCACGATTCATTCCAACATCATGATAAGTAACAATGGCAGGTTTCTTGGAATCACCCTATACATTCAACATACAGTAAAATATTAGATGCCATTGTACTATATACTGCGTTGCTTACTTGTAGTGTGACTGTTACGTTACCATAAGGTGTTTCTACAATTTCAACACTCTGTGCTCAATGAAATGAAAGAGTGCATTATGACACATTGTACTAGTACAATTCATCATATTGAATATGTATACATATCAATGAATCAAATACACAATCAACAAACATAGTGTACAACATTATTATTGTGCACATGTTTTAAGTGTGAGATTTCGCTGAATTGAGCTCAAAAGATTTATATACGTATGTATAGGAACATTAAAATTTAACAAATTTTACTAAGATCAGCCTATCATTTATATTCATAAAATCATGTTAATTTTATTGCTTCTAACAGTTTAAGTGTATTTTACAACAGTCTTACCTGGTTGAGATTGGGGGCTGATGGTTGAAGATCAACATTAGAAGCTATTGGATCTAATAGAGGAACTGATTCTATGACAGTCAGTTGTTCTCCAGCTGTAACTATATCTGCCATTCTTTTATTCAATTTTCTCAGTCTCAAGCTACAGTAGCTAGCTACTATACTAACAGCAGTGAACAGTCACCAGTCTCACCAGCTCGACAGTCACAGCTGGAATATTAAAAAATAATATTTTAATTTTTAATTTATGTATAATTATTTTGACCAATTAAAATTCTCAGGTCACGTGTATCTAGCAGCTTTGTAAAACTAAAAATTTTGCAAAGAAAAAAAATTATAGCAGTTAAAGCAGCTTCAGCATTTTGTCTTGAAATCTTTCAGAAATCTCTCCAAGCTTCAGCAACAGCCTCTCAGCCAGTGACTCTGGAATGCAAATATCATGAGTGTAGACCTTGCCAAACTTAGAAGCTATATCTAATTTTTGTGCATCAAATTGAGCTGCCACTTTAGCTTCAAAAACTGCCATTGCTTTACCTTTTATGCCTTTTAAGTGACAAAACTGAAAAGCCATGCGGATCTCATCTACCTGCCCAATGCATTCGAATGGAATCTGCTCTCCCAATCCAAGCATCTGAGTAAAGAAGAGTTGATTCTCTTCGACATCAAGAAGGTTCTCATTGCCAAATGTAGCATGAACAGTAGCTTCAGAAAAGTAAGCAGAATAGCCTAACCAGACGTAGCAGCATTTTGGACAGCGAAGACACCAGGGCTTGCGCTGGTTGCATGAATGAGTAAAGGGAATTGCTGCAGTGTATGGAGCAATAGAATAAAATATAAGAGGATCATGTATTGGCATTAAAGAGCTAAAATATGCCAAATTAGAAATCAGATTCTCTTTAATGTACGAGGTAATGAGGATTTCCCCGTTATAGGATTTCACCCACTGGTGGTTAATCTCTTCACTGTTAACGTCCCAGACCAAATTACCTTTGTTAGCACTTCGCTCATGTGCCAAACAAAACTGTGTATAGCCATACATAAGTGCAAAAGGCAGTCCCTCAAAGATAGTGCTGGGAGTTTCGGCACATATCACAGACTTTACTTCAGCATTAGGGATTGCTGAGGGCAGGGGCGAACTTGAGAAGGTATCTATGAGTGTGACCCGATGATGCTTCTTTGATGCGGTGTGCTTCACAAGAGAGTCAGTGAGGCTGTGCTGCAGCTGAGCCGAACCATATATCGATAGTGCATAGCTTAGCGAGTGAAAGGGCTCTCCTATCTCTTCAAGTAGCTTCATTGATGCTAGACTATCTTTTCCACCTCCACAAAATACCAGACATTGCACAGGTCCTCCTTCAATGCTGATTGCAGGATTCTTGCTTTCGCTAGTAGTACTACTCTGCTCAGTCATACAGAATTTAGGTCCCTTCCAATTTGGAAGATTATGCAAAAATCTCCACTCACCAAATGCTTTGGCACTAAGAATTCTCCACAATTCTTCTAACCCTTTGGTTAAAAATGTAGAATATGTCCCAAGGTCAATGTACTTGAGTGAAGGGGCTAGCGTGCAGAGCTTATTCATCTCAAACAATGCGCAGTGAAAATAAACCTCCTCCATAAATGAGATCCCATACTTAGAATCCAGCTCTTCCAGTTGAAATGGGTACCAGAGAGTAGTTGTAAAACTGAGCCCACTAGAAAAACAATATGACATGTGAAGCTGAGATCCACAATGAGAAATAGATTCCAACTTCAGGATATCACCAATTGCTGGCTCTTTTGCTGTTAGATCCACATCCATCTTTAGGCTATAAAACACCTTGCTGGCTGGGAACAATGGGCTCTTTCTTTAATCTTCATGTAACACTCTGATGGTGGCTTATGATCAATTTGCTACTAGACTAGATACTTATTGTAGTTATAAATTATAAATGATAATAAATTAAACTCATAGACTTGGACCTTTTTTGCTTAGATATAGATCAAACTGGTTTATCTGGTTAGGTCTGGCTACTGAGACTAAGATCTATTGTGTGTGGCCTAACTCATATCATGTAACAACAATACGGCTGCCTAGCTTATCTTCATGGGCGGTTGGCAATCTGTTAATTCCGCCTTTTTCCGGATCTCTCTAATACTATACTCAATCAGTACAATTTATTTTTAGTGGCTATAAATTACATAACAGAGCAATATTCATTGACCAGTGAGAGTACAATAGTACAACTCCATTCATTCATGGGATGGAATGTGTCACCACTTCCTGGTGACCTTAGCAAAAATGTTAAAAAAAGAATTTGTAATTTTTGGAATGAATAAATAATCCACATCACACAATTGCAATGACAAAAAGAAAAAGAATTAACAACACGAGACCAAAATATATTAAAAAGATGAAAATAATATTTTAATTGCAGTCAGTTCTGCCAAATACAAAACTATAAAAGAATAACAAATCAGAACTGATGTGTACCAATGCATATTATGAGAGAGAGAGAGAGAAAGAAAGAGAGAGAGGGAAAGAGTTGAAGCAAGAGTCAGTAGGAAAATGAGAAAGATTTGCTGACTGTAAAAAGAAGATGAAGAGTTAATCAAAGTCAAGGAGCTCCCCAAAGATTGTGTCCAGTTTAGCATTCCCCAGAGTCCTCTGGACTTCCATGTGCTGTGTGGACTCAAGAGCTGCTGCCCTCAGAGGTGGGAGACGGAGGAGAAGTTTAGAGAAACGAAGTGGAGTCACAGGGTACATGGTTTTGCACCTGGTCTCCAATGCCTGGAGTATTTGCTCCTGAAATATCTCTACCCTCTTTCTTGTACCTGGATTAAGGCCTTTAGCATCTGCAAGAAGAAAAAGACATTATTAAAATAATAAGCTTTCAAATAAACTGTTAAATAATAAACTTTTGAAAAACATTCTCCCTGTCTCTTTCTCTCTCTCTTACCAGGATTAAAGAGTATGATTCCCTTAAGACAAGCCATCTCAACTTTATCAACATGAAGGACATCAAACCAGTACGAGATCTCGTGAGAAACCCTCTCAACAATCCTACGAACCTCGGGATCCTCAATCTGGTCTTTGCGACAGGTTAAACCGGAGCTGAGTAGGATAGTATCAGAGTGAGGACCAATGCGAGTGGCTTGCTTGAGGAGGACATGTTCACACCAGCAGGATTTAAGGAGCTTGACTTGATCATCAAGAGAGAGTGTGGTGAAAGCTGGTATCCGCTTGCTCCATTCAATCACACGTAGGAGAGACTGGCGTGCTCCCTCAAATATGTCCTCCAGCTTGATGCCTTGATCACTTGGAGTGACGTTGTCTGGCAGAGATTCAGTCTGCATGTCTGCTGTTACGAGTACAAAAGGGCTTACTGCACTTGGAGTTGGCTCTGGCATTGAAGACACAGAGTCTGAATAAGGCGGGACTGTAGATGATGGAACTCCTGACGTCATGTTGATGCTTGATGGAGTAGAGGGGCGACTCCCTCCTGTATAAGGCTCAACAGGAGGCATATGTATAGGGGGAGTCATAGGGGGACAGTCGTAATCTCCATATCCTCCAGTACCACATCCCATCTTGAGGTTAGGTAGTGAGCCGGATAGACGACTCTGAGTCATGAAGTTAGAGGGCATTATGGGACTGACTGGCCCATCGTAGCGGAATGATGAAGGCATGGGCGGAACAGGTGGGAGAGGAGGACCATTGGGAAAAGTAGTTGGACTGAAAGCTGGCGAAGCAGAGTAGCCTAGCTGTGTAGGGGTACCTGCTCGCTGGATCCTAGTAACTGGAGGAGCCCGCTCTTCTTGAACAGCTAAAGAAAATACAAGAGATAATAATGACAATAGATGATACATGTATCACAAATATGCATGCATTAATAAAAGGTCAAGTACAATGAACTTCAAAAAATGCCTACCTTCCTTTCTCATTCCAGTCTGAAGGCATTTCTGAAGTCGACAGTACTGGCATCTGTTCCTCGTGTGTTTCTCAACCGAACAGTTCCTAGTCCCTCGACAGGCATAGCGGGCCCCAGCCCTCACACTCCTTCGGAAGAAACTCTTGCAGGCCTCACATGAGAGGACTCCGAAATGATTTCCAGAGGCCACATCATTACAGACCTTGCAGGCAGACTGTGGATGGATGGTAGTTGAAGGAGGGCTGCCAGCATTACTTCCAGGGCCTGTTAGGGAGCCCAGAGAGGAAGGAGGGACAGCGAACTTGACATCCAGATCTTCTGGTGAGTACTGGTCTTGAAAACCCTGCAAAATTTGAAGATAACCAGGTAAATGTGTTGGGATACGATTGTGTTGCTGGTGCTGTTGGTACGCGTACTCGGGCGGGTTAGCAAACCCATTGTACACAGCCCTACTACTCGAGAGGTGCCCCATTCCTCCTCTCATCCCTGGCTGCTGAGAGGAGAAAAAAGGATCACGCTCTGAGGTATATCCGACGCGCTTCTGATAGTGTCCGGCCGGGTACCGAGGGACTCCGCCATAGCTGGTGTCTAAGAAGTCGGGGTGTGGTGGAGGACTACAATCAGAAGCAAAGCTCATGGGGCTAGTATTAGCATCTCCAAGCTCTAGGCCGTGAGATAATGGAAGAGTACTGGAATAGTCGAATAAATCTAGCTCGTTGTAGCAAGGGTCTGGCCTAGTCCCGTTCGGGATCGGAGAAGTTTGCTGCTCCATTAGAAATAAGTTCTTGTAGCACATTATTAGTAAGGAGTTCTAAGTCACTGCCTAGGAATCTCTTTTACTTTATAGCTCTTGAACGTTATGGCTAAAATGGCTTTTCTACTGCAGTTTTATCATGAACGATCATGACGATTCCATGACATCACACACGACACATTACGTATAATGACGTAATGGCAGGAAGTAAGTAATTATCACGAAGCTTTATATTAATTATCACGTCCTCCGGTACCCGGCTCTTTCATATAATCTCAAGAGTACTTTAGTATAAAAATTATATTAAAAGTATTTGTCTCAAAATCAACGAAACAAGCAGAAACAAGTATTGTCAACAGCATCCTGGTATGTATGCAAATCAAGAAAACAAACTCTTGGCACAAAACTTTAAAATCACAATTTTAAAGGATGGGGGTAGGTACAACAAATCTAATACTGTTTACAAACAGTATTCTTTATATTCACTCATGCAAGCCAATTATTCTCAAGTGAAATGTTGCACACACACACTGTATGTGTTCATGCATATATGTATTAATAACTGTATTCAGACTTAAAATGTATTTTATCCATCACTAAGTCTAGGTTATCACTATCATCCTTTTTATTAAAATGTACTTATACATTCAAGAAAGGCCAGAGATGGTGAACTCATAAAATTTTAGGCAGCCATTTGCCCTGTGTTAAAAGTGTAAAAATGCTATCACCAGATATTATCATACAGTGTACATAGACACAGACATGCACCCACAACATATCTTATAGATGATGCCAAATACCCTGAAGGGTACAAATATCAATAAAATGACTTCATCAGTGAATAATACCTCAAGGGTACATTCCAGTCTAGCTTCACAATAGAGAACAACGATAACACCTTCCTCCTACTCCTCCCCTACGCCATAAGGTAAATTCAAATTTAAGAAAGACTAACCCAAGGGCTTGTTACAGCTGCAGACAGGTATGTACAGTACATGTGGATAGTATGTATGTGTTTACATGTAGAGTGTGGAGTTTTTGGATTCCTTCATTGTAATACAAGACAGTGATGAGAATGAACAACCACATACCAGTGTGATCTTATTCCCCTTTCTATCCTATCCCTCTGACCAGACGGTTCTCTTTACGCAACTTTTTTCAATACAATGTGTTGTTTGCTATACATTGAAGTGTGTGCCCAATAAGATAAGCAATAACAAAAATAATATCCACACACACTCAGCAGATCAGTGCTAGCATTACACAGCCATGTAGGAGGACTCGATCAACATAAAATGAATTCAGTGACTTATATATCACTTTCTCTCTCTTTCATAAAACCTATAGCTGTTGTTATAGCATCCAATAGAAACTAATGCAAAATCCCCCCATCAAAACATTCCCACACAAACTGAAGCCTTATCAGTGAGCAAAGATAGATGATTATACTGTGCCTGAAGTAACACTGTAGCCTTGCTTACAGGCACATGGATACTGACAGCTGTGCTAAATTAAGTAATTGATTTAACTATTGTGATAAAGGTTCCAGACAATGTGAAATTCAAGCCCCCTTCCCACCTCACTTTTAAGCAAAAACACAGCCCAGCGCTATTACTAGTAGCCTCAAACATTGTGACATAAGCATGACAATGTTACTGATATGATACTATACTAGAGCCCCAAAGGAAATTGAATGGTAAGTGAATATCATGAAGAGGGAGATCACCAAAGATAAAGTTCAAAGTTTAATCATATACACCTGCTGAGCTACATGAATTCCCTGTAAATACTAAGTCTACCACTCTTTTTCTTTTCTCCCCTCCTCTGTCTTCCCTTCCAACTAATACACCACGATTTGCCACGATTTTCGTTGTATAACATATTACATGACCATTACTTGTTTTAGTGAAGACTTACATCATCTGAAAGAGCTGTAGCAACATCAACCACTGGAACATCTGCATCATTAATATCATTAGACATACCTTGATGCCTACAATAGAGAGAGAGAGAGAGAGAGAGAGAGAGAGAGAGAGAGAGAGAGAGAGAGAGAGAGAGAGAGAGAGAGAGATCAAAAGGTGATAATAATGACAATGATAATGTTCACACTAACATGACTTCATTTATAAGACTTAGTGTCATGAGATTTGATTATCACCTTCCAAAAACTCATTTTAAGTTTATCAACACTTGTGCGTGCATACATATAATCTATAATGCACAGCAAAAATAATAAGCTGCAGCCACCTCACATACGCTGGGAGAGTGAGTAAGGTACATATATGCGTACGTATTTTACTATTTTCCAGGTAATTCCATGCCTCGGAGTGAACCAAGTCAGACTGCAATCAATTTACAAAAAGAGACTAAACAAATTCACTCTATTGAGTCTATTATAATCTTTTACTAACATTTCTGAGAACAGAGGCCCACTAATAATAACTCAATGCAAGCAACAAGACTTTATTCCCATCAAATAAGCTTGTATAAAATAAAGGCCATGAATGTGGCACATGTGCAATGTGGTGGTCAAGTGTACACAATAAGGTGGTACATAGGGTAGGCATTGCTTTGATAAGGGAAATGAGAATTTGAGAAAGAAGGAGAATGAGGTGTAGTGTGGGAGAGACTAAAGGTATCCTTCTCTTGGTTGAGCTATTTGAGTTAGTTGCTTACAAATCATGAAGGGATCATACTGAGAAGTTATGTTTGGGACTAGTTGAGTTGTGTACATAATACTCTGTTGCTCTCTCTTTCTTTATGCTGTTGTTGTTTTCCATCTTTTTAAGTCCCTATACTTCACTGTCACTCTCCATTGCCTCTCTCTCTCTTCCTAGGATCCATCAATATACACTTGAGCTGGTAATGGCAAGCATTTACTCAATTAGGGTCACATGTAAAGCATTCGAGTAGACTGTTATACATAGTTTATCTAATTGATGGCATTGGATTGCTTTGATGAACAAAAGCTATAGCTCATTCACACACACACTCCAAGCCCTCATTTCTCCTCATTATCTAAGGAAGAGGACAAATGATATGCTAAGGAGAGGCCAAGCATTTGCACAGGTATAATAAACCATTAATTATTTTTATGTCTGCTCATTAGAGAGAGAGGATGTTTCACAGACACTTGAATGTACACACAGACTAAGCTCCATTAATTATATCAGATGCACAAAACAATAGTATTTTAAGCTGGATTATGATAAAATACATAAATAGAAGAGGTCCAGGATAGAGAATCTAACTCTACTGCAGGATATTGCTAGTAGACATGCATTCATTGGGAAATTTAATTTCAAAGTTTCAAAATTGCATTTAATTTTCAAAAGCTGCAAATTGAAGCAATGCAGAACTACACAGAGCTTACTGGTTTAAGATTGTGCTCATTCTCTGAAAAGAGTACAGCCAGTGACAGATGAATTACAAGAGGTAGAGTGTAATGGAGACAGTCCAAAGTATTGTTGACCAATGGAACGTGTCCTTTTTCACTTTTGCAGTAGTAGAGAACTCCAATGTTTTTTTACCTATATATAAGGACAGAATGAAAGACTGGGTGAATCAGAGATGCAGAGAGGGTTCAAAGGTCTCCTCTCCTCCTCCTACCAACAAACTTACCCGGCGCTCAAAGCTTCTAGTTGAACTTTGCCACAGAAGAGAGAGCGAGTGTGGAGGAAATAAAAAGGGATCGTATCCGTATACTTACCCGGAGTATTCTATAAATTCTCTGTTCCTCTCCGTATAAATCTTGTATACTAACATTCCAGCCCCTCCCTTTTGTGCCACTCCTTCTTTCACCCCGCCCATCTCGCGAGGAGCTCGACAGAGTTTTATGTAAATGAGAAGCAAATTCTCTTTACCTCTCCTTCCCTCCTCAATCCCTCCGTGTTTTTGGTGATTCAGATATCCCTAGGACTCCCTCTCCTCTGATATCAGCCCTGTATTTTGCATGTGATAAGGGGAAACACCAGTTTTGTCCAGGTTCATTTATATTAAAAATAGTCTTGACATAGTTTAAGTAGAGATGCATGTATCATGATTGCATATTGTGTCCTGTTCCAATCACTATGCACAACTTTCTCTCCTCCCTCTCCCTCTCTTGCACACCTTCTCTTTAGTAATGGCATCACAAGTCTCCACAAGCCCCATGAAGGAGCCCCTCCTCTCTCTCTCCTCCTCTTCCTCTCCTTCCCCCTCTGTTCCTACCCTCGTCCCGGCTGCAGTCACCCCCTCTAAGACCTCAACTGGCAGTCAGTGTTCTGTCTGTGATGATGTGGCTCAGACTAGTACTGTATTCAGGCGTCATTATGGCGTCATTTGCTGCGAGGCCTGCAAGTGTTTTTTCCGGCGTACCGTCCAGATGGGGCGAGAGTACAAGTGTCGTTTCTCTGGCTCTTGTCCGATTGGTCGTAATGCCATTAACATAAAGCAGGTCTGTCAGGCCTGTAGATTCAACAGGTGCACGCAGGCTGGGATGAAGATTGATTGTAAGTATTTGAAATGAGCTCGGCTTTGCATGGCAGGATAACTCTATGATGTATGATTGTGTAGCCCTATTTTGTTGTTTTCTTACACCTGGGTGAGCTGTTTTGTGTTACATTTATTGTCCTTTCGCGAAGTTTGCTTTTCTAATTGATTTTAATTGTTTTTTGTAATCATTGATATGGTTTCAGTTTTGTTCTCTCACCCTGCCCATACTCTGCGTTCAAGGGAGAACCTGTTATGCATTTGTTCATTCATGTATATGCACATTGTAGCATTAGGAGAAAGGGAGAGACTTTTCATTATAGTATATCATACACACCTATACATGTATATATAGTACTCAATGTGTAAGGTAAATGAATACCGTCAGTTCTGTCTGTTCAATTGTTTGATAGATGAATATTAGTTCCAGTCATTGTCTATCCAATGCCCACTGTATTATTCATCATATGCTTAATGTAATACATTAAACCAGAACTGATCAGCCTAATGAGGATCACTCTCTATCCTATCCTGATGGCCATCCAGTGCCTTATAGTATTTATTTACACTCCCCACTCACTATAGCTCCTATGTCATTACTTGTTCACATCAAATGAGTACATTATTTTACAATTAATTTCTCAATCACATTTTCTCTCTCTCTTTCTTCACTAATTTGACTCCTTACTACTGTATACTTGCTGATATGAGCTTGTTGGTTTACTTAATCTTGTGTTGCATTACCTTTTATGGTGTGTACATTATACCTTCGTAAAGTAAACACATCCCACCTTTCATCTGGTTTGTTTCTTTGTCTCCTCTCCCTATTAATCTTTTCTCCCTCCCCCCCCCCCTCTCTCTCTATTTCAAGCTCTATTTAGTTTTAGTCTCCTACCTTCTTTCTTATTATTATTATTATTATGCTGTCTATTTAAACTCAGGAATTACTATAGATATAGCTTACTACTTTTTACATGCGTACGTAAAATAATTGTTAATTATAACCGAGTAAAAAGAGGAAGAGAGAGAGGGGGGGGAGATATTGTTCATGTTGATATAGTTCTGATACATTAATTTGGATCCAGTAGCAACTGGCTTCTATTTACTATATCATTGAGATAAGAATTTATATAGTATCTAATAACTAGTTAATAACTACCTGTAGGTGTGGTATAGTAGATTGGGGGTGGGTGGATAATTGTTTCACGTAAGTGTAATTATCACGTAAGTCTAATGATTATTCATGAACTAATGGTGATGTCATCAATTATGTCATTCTTTATCATCATGATCCTGTATGACATTAATCTCATTTCCGGAATCATCCAGTATACTATATTCATAATGTTGCAAGCCCATTACCTTATATGGAGTTTGGTATGCAAATATTTTAAACCTTGTACCCTAGTGTGCATGCTCAGGATGTTGCTCATTTAAAAATTGTTTTTTAACTCCCTTTGTTCTAGTAAACATCATTTGACCTTTCAATTAGTCATTGTTTCCTTTCCTTTCTCTCCCTTTCTCCTGTGTTCTTTCTTCCCTCTTATATTTTTAAAATCCCCTTCTTCCCTCCCTCCCTCCCTCTCTCTCTCTCTCTCTCTTAATTAGCTGTAAAGAAGTTTCCACGGAAGATGAAAGACGAGAAAGTTCTTAAAAATCGTAAGAAACCTTCAGGCTCTTTGCCCGTGTTTCCGAGGTCTTCAACTGAATCGAACAATGACACCTCATCGAATCGCAGCCCGACCCCACCCACAGCCTCCATTGAGAACAAGTCAAAGAGAAAGAGAATAAAGCAGGAGGAGGGGGAGGAGGGAGAGGAGGACATTGAAGGATATGAAAGCGATTTCGAGCAGTTTAAGTTTAACGTTTCGTCGCCAGAGCTCTCGTCTATATATTCGAACGTGATCGAGACTGGAGGAGGAGGCAGGGTAGCATCATCCGCTAGTATACCTAAGCTCTTCTCTGGTGAGAGTTTAGAGAATATCCACGAAAAGAGCTCAATTCCTACGCCTAGCTCGACCTCAGAGGAATACTCTGATAAGAGATCTCCTCAAGTTGATTCTGTGAGTGAGCACTCTTCCTTGCTGATCAAGACTGTACGACAGCAGAGCCCACTTGTTCAGACATCCCTAGGTGTACCTCATAGCAATGGGCGACCCAGTCCAAGTAGTGGTCATGTTGATTCACCCGACCCTCAATTTCTTACCGGGAGTGAGTTACAGACGGCAGTGAGCCAGTTGATGGGGTCTACTGTAAAGCAACCAGCAGCTAATGTCAATTGGAATGAGATGCTGATTAAGAAGCAACGACTGGAGGATGCTCTCAATCACATCACAGCAAGACAGATACAAGTAAAAGCTAACTTGCAGCGTCTTACGAATCCAGGTCCTTCCTCCTTGTCTCCCCTCCCACCTGCAACCTCGTTCCTCCCTCTCTCAGCTCCTAATCCTCTTGTTGTTTTACCAGGCGGACTCCCCGTCATCAAACAAGAGACCACGCCTTATGCCACGCCCCATGAGACCCCACACGGGACCCCGGTTCCCTCTCCCTTGCCTCCGTCCCCTCACATGTCATCTTATGCCCCAGTACAAGTTCCTCCTCAAATTCATCATTACTCACATCCACCAACTCCGCTGCATCCAGGACCACACCAATACGAGCCACACCCTCTTAGTCAACCGGGCACGCCCCTAAATAGCCTCCCGACTAGTCCAACCGGTTTTAAACCTCTCGCTAATTCGCATTCTTTCTTTTATCAATCTAACACTTATCCTTATAGCTATCCTGTGTCACCTACATGTATGCGTGTGGGCGGGTCCGGAGGGTTTTCTCAGACCATTCCACCAATACCACTCATTAATGGGGCCACTCCTTATCCTCCGTTACAGTATAACGGTGGAGGTGTGGTCAGGGGAGGAGCCTCAATGCCTGGATCAGCGGTTACTAGTCCAATCAATAGAGTGAGCACATTTAACATGTACATGTACATGTAATTACATGTTTTTAGGATCCCGATAGTGCCCTTCCTTCTCCCTCCTTCACTCGTGATAGTCAGGGGAAATTAGCTGTTGAGCTCATTCCAGAGACTCATACTGAGCCGGAATCAGTCTTGAGTCATGTGTCATCGCGTCATGGGTCCTTAGCTAGTGCCCCTCCCTCTAACTGCCCCTCCCCTCAACCAGCTAGACCAGGTGAGAGTCATGTACATGTATTAACTGTGTACGTTTACATGTATAACCGCCTTCTCTTCTTTTATTTCTTCTTTTAGTCTCAGATGCGCCTGAAGCAGAAGTTGAAGAGGTTTTGGAATCACTGAAGCGTAGCATCAAGCATATGTTTAAGTGGGCAAAATCAGAAGTGAGTAATTGATGTACACACACACACACACACACACACACACTTAATTGTCACACTTATGATAATACGTATTTTCTTTCTTTAATAGGTTAAGGATTTTGATGATTTGTCTCCCATGGATCAGAAAGCATTGCTAAGACGTACAGTCCCTGAGCTAGTTATGCTAGGATTTGCAAGAGCATCAACTCCTTACGATGGTATGATACGCTTACACGAATTAGAGCAATGTACCTGCATCACGTACAGCAATAAACAAAATAAACTCTATTCGATGAACTGTATAAATATCATTGACCTCACAAGCCATTGCAGCCCTGGCAATTCAATTTTATTTTAGAGTTATCTGTTACATAACAACAGCTGTTTGATTACATAATACTCTCTTACAAAGCATACCACAATGAGCCACAGGATAATAATACATGTACAGTATATCTTAGTACTCTTTGTTATCCTAAGTGCGTGTACATTGTATGTATATGCACTTAAAGTATTGTCTATTGTAATTGTGTGTGGCTAATGATTGGAATGCCATTGTCTAAAGTGATTATTATTATTTATTGTATGTACATGTACATGTACATGTATGTACAGTGCATTCCTTTCTCTTCCTTTTAATTCAATATCATCACTTACATTGTACATGTACATGTACTTGTTCACATGTATTTACATGTACATGTACATGTACATATTTTTGTGCCTTTCATGAGATGAAGCATATGCTGTTTAGCATGCTTTGTGTGTACGGTAATCATTGACAAAATGTTTGTTAACATTTACAAGACTTGTTAACGTGTTCAAGGTGTTAAACAAGGTGTCAAAAAAATTTAAGATATATTTCTGACTTTTCTCTCAGCAAAGCTAACATGACAGTGCCTTCTCTCTCCCTTTCTCTGTCAGATATGTTGCTGTTAGGGTCAACAGGGAAGGTTCTTGGTCCAACTAACAGTAATTCAGGAGTCTCAGCTGTGGCTTATGTTACACTAACAAAACTAGTAGTTCCTCTTAAAGTGCTTAACATGGACGATCAAGAATTAAAGCTAATGAAACAGATAGTTCTCTTTAATCCAGGTACAGAGAGAGAGTGGGGGGGAGGGAGAGAGGGAGAGAGAGAGAGAGGGAGGGAGCCATTGTTGACTTATAAAGAGAGATAAGTATGCTAATCAAACATTATTGTCAAAGCTTATATAAAAAAGGTGTCTTAAAGGGATTGAGCTTTCTTTGATGACTGTTGTTTGTTGATGGAATGAGAATACATAGAATATCTAGAGGAAGTGACCGTGTGCATACTTCACTAATAATGATTATTATTATAATTCAATTATTTAATAACCCAGAGTCAAACTGTCTGAGAGACAAAGAGACTGTGAGGGAGTACAGAAAAAGGCGTCACATTGAGCTTATGGAATACTCTGAGCACAAACAGCCGGGAAGGTTTGGTGAGCTCTTATGCCTCCTGACCCCTCTCTATGAGGTGAGTACTGAAGTAACAGAGCAGCTGAGACTAGAGCAGTTTGTGCACGAGGGAGAGGCAAGGATCGATGCATTGCTCCTCATGTCTATGATTAATCAGGGGGGAGGGACCACGGAGGAGACTGTGGAGGCAGGCGATCAAGTTATGTGACTCTCTTTTTTTACGACGTTCTGATTGTGTTGATCATTTTTTAACTTTTATATTTGTCTCTACCCCCCTAATACCACCTCCTCTATTATCAACATTATATTGATCATAATTTATTATTATTATTATTATTATTATTATTATTATTATTACTATTTCTAGTGTTTTGCAATGGCTATATACTCTCCGTTTACAATTATCATTTTTCTTACATTTTTGTACCATTCGTGTGAATAGAAATTTCTAATTGTTACATAATGTATTAAGTTACATCATGTTTTTACTACAGTATAATGCTACAGAAAATGAATTTGCAAAAATATACATTGCACTTAAAATCGTTTGATATATTTTATAATAATAACAAAAGTACTAATTGCCGTAACAAACATCACAAAAGCATCTGAACCAGTTTATGTAGAGGCAGACAACATGAAGCAGGACAGCTGTACCGTAGCACCAGGACTGTATCTATAACTGTATCATCAGTCACGTCACTTGTCTCTAGTGATTGTAATCTAATAATTACAATATCAATTATTACAGGAACTATAACATACCAGTCTAGTCTGGCTATAAAGCATAGTGTCAAGCTAGCATGGCATAGTGTTGAATATAACATACCGGGTTAGTCTGGTTATTGTGTAGTATTGTTGATGACACTCATTGTTGACATAACAAATTATGAAATAAAGACATATTGGATTACAGTGTGTGAACTTTTACATTAAGATATTGAGAGAAGCAATTAGCAAATAAATAAATTAAGATTACATTATGAGAATATATTGTTGCTATGATAATAAGGATTACCATAGTGTTCACAATCAGGTTTCTATGGCAGCTGTGCCGTTGAGTGTTTTCACTCCGATTCTCAGTCTGCTTTCATCCAGTACTCTTCGATAGAGCGACTCAAGCATTTTATTGTGAGGTTTCTGTGACTATTATGGATGAATACAAACAAAAAGGTCAATCGCTCCCCGCAAACACAATAGAAAGGTCACACAAGACAATTGAGTACGCATGCTCACGTGTGAACCTTCTCGTCTATCTCTATACATATCAAATCCATCAATTTATCCTCTATACCCCACAAAAGGTTATAATAACATAGCCTTCCTGTTGCGAGATTCTGTGGACATATATGTACTACACAATACACATAATAACTTAATAAGAATATGGGCACCAGCTGTTATAGATTGTCTTAAAATTGCCTGAAGGCACTAACTGCCTGTGTGCATATGGCTGTAGTAACAAGGTTCAAGCATCTAGTAACAATAACTGGCAGTACATTGCATATGCCCACACATTGTGTGTACATGAGGATACCTGACCTGTGGTTAGATGACATCATATACCTGGTGCACCTTGTAAGGCAAACCAAAATTTAGCACTGTATGTAGCTATAATGAGGGTACATGTATTTTTGTACTGCATAAGCTTCATGGTAATTTGCAGGTGCAAATATTTGTAGGGCTTAGTGTTTGTTTATGCATTGATTGACAGCGGCATTTCTCTCTCCTTTAATCATTATCCTTCTTCCTAAGTATCTTTTCCTCTCCTCTTTCCTCCCACTTTCTCCCTTTGAATGTACATACACCATTGATAACAGAGCATAATGTACGAGTATTGACCAGTGTAGTATGGTAATTGATTGTTTTAATTTGATATAAATGTGTATAATTTATTATGTTATTAGTAAAGAGGAAGGAAGAGGAAGAAATAAGGAAGAGAGAGAGAGAGAGAGAGAGACGGAAAGACTAACTTTTAGCTCAATAATGAGAGCAAGAGCTTGAGACAAGTCGTTAGCTTTAATGGCAGCCTAAAACAAACTATCAATAACATCAGCTCTTCCTCTGACTCTCTAGAAAATTATAACTGGCTCCTATCGACATTGGATTTTTTAATGAATTTTTAAAGTTGCTGTCAAAGTCCCTGTACCATAGTACATGATCTCGAGCTAAATTTCGTCAAAAATGAAAAGTAGAGAATTCTCCATTTTTATAATTTTTCCTGATGCATATACATGTTCCTATGTTGTGTAGAAAGTTTGAGCTGATTCCGATCAAATTTGCATTTTTTATGAATTTTAAAAGTTGCTTCAAAATCGAGCCAAATTCCCTGTACTATAGTACAGGGATTTTGGACAAATTTTGCCAAAAATGAGTAGGAAAAAATTCTCCATTTTAATAATTTTTTCTGATACATATACATGTTTTAATGCTATGTAGCAAGTTTGAGTTGATTCCGATCAAAATTAGATTTTTCATGAATTTTAAAAGTTGCTCCAAATCAGGCCAAAGTTCCCATACTAAAGTTGTGTCAAAATAAAAAGGGAACGAATTTTTATTTTTATAATTTTTTTCTGATGCATATGCAGGTATTTATGTTGCATAGAAAGTTTAAGTTAAATTCCAATCAAATTTGAATTTTTTATGAATTAAAAAAAATTGCTCCAAAGTATAGTATAGTGATCAAATCCTGATAAACTACTGGTAAGCTTACCATTATAATAGTTAATTCAAATACTTGTCTTTGTGCCCAGCTTCCACCAAACTTGATGAAATCGTATCTCAGAGGAAGCATCAGTGACAGAACCTTATTAACAAAGTGAGAGGATTATTATATGCTATATATCTCACTTCATCATATTTTTCTTGTCCATAGGCTAATAATGCATTGCATACAGGCACACCTAACAGATCAGCAACACTGCAGTCACTTGATACACTCTCCTTTGAATACACCTCCATTGACTATAGCAAGAAAAATTATATATTATTATCAGTAATAATTTAATAATAGTCAGTTACTTGTATAACTTGATTTGCTAAAGCAAGTCTAGCAGTATCAGCAGTCACTTTACCATAGCACAGGGACATCATTAGGTGAGCATTTACCCTTCAATAATTATCATAATTATTAATAGCTGGTGGAGGGTACCATGAATGTGAGAAAACTCCAATCTTTGAGCGATAGGTATCTAAGATAACTTGCCATCTCTTTTCATCAGGATCAATGTTCAGCAACTGAACAAAAATCAACATACAATAAATAAATATAATCATTAGTAGGACCTTCATGATTGGCATACATTGAGTCTCCATAATAAAGAGGCTAGATCAACAAGATAAAAAACAGGTGAGCTCTTGCTTAAAAGTGGAACCATTTTTGCATCAAAAACATCCAAAACTTTGTCAGACTGGCCCAAATCTTTAAAAAACAACAAGTTTATTGTATAATGTACAGAGGAATAAATTATTATTTAATTTTAACTAACCAAGATAATACAGTGAGAGGTGCCAGAGGAGGTGAAAGGCGTATGGGGTCTTGTTCCAATCCTCTTGAGTTGAGCACAAGAAATCAACACCTTTCTGAGGATCCTTAGTCTCTTCAATGATGTGTGCTACATGCATAGAGAGGAGACTTGTGATTTATAAAAAAAATCTTATAAAGATGTACCCATAGTATGAGATGCCCATGGATTAATTGGTTGTAATGTAAGACTTTCCCTGCAAAGTTCCTCAGCATATTGTCTCTCATTGGTCTCCTCTAGAGAAAAAGCATACCTAAAGGATAGCAGTAAAGAGAGAGGTATAGTCACTCTGCTCCTTCTCTGACTAACTGGCTAAGAAGGTGAGGATAAAGTGGGTCCTCTTTAGGGCAGTGTGTAACTGCTCTTGAGAGGATGTTTCTCATTCTAATGAATTCCCCCGTGCTCTTGTAGTATAGGAATGAAAGTTTGACAGCATGAAAGTCTAAAAATTGATTTAAGAATACATGAAATTAAATTCAGCTCAAACTTTCTGCATAATGTATCAAGTGAGGGTTTTTTAATACTAGTATTTTCATTACCCTGAGGATATCTCATTGTAATTTGGTCGAGTATCTCCGTTGCTTTCTTAATATGACCTAGACTAGCTTCTCTGAAAGTTTGTATATGTAGCTTCTCTCTGTCATTAGCTTTTGGATAACATTCATTAACAACATCAAGATGCATTTTAACTGTTGAAGAGAAAGAGTAATTAAAAAGAGAGAGAAAGAGGGAGAGAGGATGAAAGAATTAAGTAAGAGAAAATATTGCTTGTGCACCTTCTGTAGGATTTGGTACAGAATACACGTCACATAACATGCAACCCTAATAATAATAATAATAATAATAATACATTTATTTATGGTACATATACATGAATCCTTACAAGTAGACATCTTGCAAGAATAAAATCATTCTCAATCTCAACTGCTCTCTTCACCAGGTCTATAAAGCTTCCCTTGTGATTTACAAACAGTTCCACGGCCTCATTGTACAGTTGGAGTGCTTCTGAGCTTGCAACACTTGAAACATACTCTGACCTCTTGTCTGCCATTTTAAAACTGAGTTGGCAGACTTTGCCGCCAAGTGAAGGGAGTGGTCATATTAATATTCATAGAGACAATCATTGTGTGGGAGTGGTCATTTGTTTCATAGAAAATTTAGAAAAATGGCCTCGATCATGAAAGACGTTTGTGGAAATTCTCTGACCTGCTCCAGTCCCGAGGCACTTAAACTATACAACCAAGCTCTGGGTCATTTTGTTAGCACTCGCTCTATATTTCTAAAGCCACTCCAGCGGGCTATAGAGCTTGAGAGTGGCTTTACCATGGCTAGATGTCTCATGGTATGCAGGAAATTGATAATTATTTGTTTATTTTTTTCTGTTTTTAAGGGCACTATCATGTGTGATCCATTTGTGAGAGACAGTGCTACAAGTAAATGATGTTTTAATTTTAGTGTATACATTTAAATGTGTAATAAAAATGGGGGATTCTCTCCTAACCATTTTTGACAAAATACCCCGTACTATATATAGTATTAGGCAACTTTTAAAAATTTATAAAAAATCCAATTTTGATCGAAATCAGCTCAAAGTTTTATGTTATACAATAAATCAATTCATTAATTTGTTGAAGTTATCAGTTCCAATTGGTAATTGTTAATAATAATAATCTCTTTATGGTCTTTGTACATCTGAACCACAAACCCTGTAATTGAATATTCTCTATCTCACTCTGACCACAATGTCATACATATGCATTTATCTGATCATTTATTTATTTATTTATTTACATTTGTTTATTATTGCTCATATTGATTAATTAACTGTATACCCAAAAGCTTATATATATAATTATTATTATTTATACATATAATAATCATATAAAACTTTAATTTTTATTACACCACACCACAGATGCAGAGTATTTGGATATCCTCAATCATGCATACCCAAATGCACTTGACAGGGAGAAGAGACATATTGAGGCATTTAAAGCACAGATAGAGGGTAACGTGCCCAAATCATCTGAACTTTATGATCAAATCACAATAAAGTATCCTAGAGGTATATATATATCATTATTTTGTGTGTTATTATTATCATTTGTTTTTCAGACCTTCAAGCTGTCAGGCTTGCATTTGGCGATTATTTAACGATTGGAGACTTTGAGAAGATGAGGAACATGATGTCAAGAGCCGTCATTCATTGTCCTAAGGATTTTGTCCTCTATCCATATGTATTGAGCCTGTAAATATATATCATTAGATTTACTTTTCATATCCTCTATTCATCTCTACTAGGTATGCCTTTTCTCTAGAGGAGACAAATGAGAGGCAGTATGCTGAGGAACTTTGCAGGGAAAGTCTTACATTACAACCAGTTAATCCATGGGCGTCTCATACTATGGGTACATCTTTATAAATATAACAAAAAAATATATATGAGTTTTTTTTCTCCTCCTTCCTATCTTTAAGCTCATGTGATAGAGGAGGTTTATAAAGCTGAGAAAGGAGTGGATCATTTGATATCAACAAGGCAGCATTGGAGCTCTTGCTTACTCTCACATCATATAACGTGGCATTTAACACTATTCTACTTTGGTATGAGAGAAATGTTCAACGATCACTTTTAAACAGTTTCCTATTCTCCTTTATTCATGCTATCAATTTTTACAATTGTCGTGATAATTATGAAGACTTGAATCAGACTGATAAGATATTGAAAGAGTTTGATCAGGTCATGGCTCCAAACATGAAACCTGGGAACATGTTTCAACTGTTGGATGCATCATCTCTTCTCTGGCGTCTCAATGTAAGCAGCTGCTGTATCTTGAAGTCCTCTGTGTGTGTGTGTGTGTATAGTAAACCATGTAAATGCATCGATTTTAATCACTTATCTTTTTTTTAAAAAGGTGATGGGGATTGATCCTGGCGAATCTAGATGGAAACTTGTTACTGAAGCATTTCAGGTTCAAGTGGGAAACCCCTCTCATTCATGGTAATGCAACATAACCTTACAATCCTTTGTTTTATAAAATAATTTGCAGGCTTGAAACTCACCTAATGATGTCCCTGTGCTATGGTAAAGTGACTGCTGATACTGCTAGACTTGCTTTAGCAAATCAAGTTATACAAGTAACTGATTATTATTAAATTATTACTGATAATAATATATAATTTTTCTTGCTATAGTCAATGGAGGTGTATTCAAAGGAGAGTACATCAAGTGACTGCAGTGTTGCTGATCTGTTAGGTGTGCCTGTATGTAATGCATTATTAGCCTATGGACAAGAAAAATATGATGAAGTGAGATATATAGCATATAATAATCCTCTCACTTTGTTAATAAGGTTCTGTCACTGATGCTTCCTCTGAGATACGATTTCATCAAGTTTGGTGGAAGCTGGGCACAAAGACAAGTATTTGAACTAACTATTATAATGGTAACAGAGTCAGAGGAAGAGTTGATGTTATTGATAGTTTGTTTTAGGCTGCCATTAAAGCTAATGATTTGTCTCAAGCTCTTGCTCTTATAATTGAGCTAAAAGTTAGTCTTTTATTTAAAATATTATTATTAGTTTTTTTACTTATTTCTCTCTCACAGTCTAAGAAACCAAACAGCAAGGTCCTCCAAAGACTCTACAATAAGATATCGTCTAAAGTTGCTGCCAAGAATTAACTAAACAACACATATTTAAATATTTTTGCTTTTATTTTTTTGTTATTATCAACTCTCATTGAAACCAGAGGTGATTCATCAACCAGAAGTAAAGACTAGCATTATGTGTTTGAATCACATGAGAAAAGTGTAATATTTTATCAATTGTTTTTAGCAGCTAAGTTTTAGCTGATGACGCAAATATGCTGTACAAAAATTTTTTTTATCCAGCAATTTTAATAATAATAATAATAATAATAATAATAATAATAATAATAATAATAATTTACAACATCAAAAAATGTATTACGTATTAATTTAATTATTAAGTCACACACAAAAAGCACAATAAAACCAGACATGCTACACCCATTCTCAAACCACGCCCCCAACACCGTTAACAACAATATAACTCGAGAATTGCCACCTTTGATGCAACAGGCCAGAGGAGCTACTGCCAGAAAGACATGCCTTCACACGGAGTGAATTCAAGCAGTAAGTCCCAGGGGAAGAGAAGGCTGCATGTAAAGTTAAAGTTTTATGAGAAAGAGAATCCATTGTAGTATTGATCTTCGACTGTCCCAACCACTGGAAGTGGGACTCCAAAGAACGAACACTAAGAGAGAGAGAAAGAGATATTAATTAATCTAAAATGTAAATAATTCTAATATATTCATAGCATAATACACATTCACCTCCACCCCCAATACAATCAATGGACTCACCCAATGGCAACCTCAGCAGTTCGGAGTGTTTCAATCATTACGTTGACTTGAGATGTCGTGCAGTTCTCAAGGGTCAGGTCCACTTGTACAATACACAATGGCTTAGCTGAGAAATCGTGCGAGACACAAGACGGGTACTGCAAAGCATGTCTGACCAGATCATAGGGTGAAGGGGAGATGAGACTGGGTATGGTTTGTGGTTGTGGCTAAGATATAGAGTAAATGGACTTTATTGTCTTAAAGGTGCTTACCTGGGTTAATATGGCTGTGGTTTGTGGTAAAACTGCAGTAACTGACTGCTGGCCAAACTTGACACCACCTTCCTCCTCTAAGGCTGGAACAGTCTAAAGAGGATCATAAAGAGAGGTTTGTTGGCATACGCGTAATAATGAATCTTAATTGTACCTCCCAAAAAACTGTGAGGCACATCTTATTCTCAGAGAGTCCTCCTCCTCCTCCTGTAGGATCCTTCCTTTTTAAACTATTAGTGAAACTAGAGACAATATCTTTATAAGAGTCTGTTGATGATATTAGGACATTGCATGGATACCCTGAACTATTGATCTGATGGAGGAGGCAAATAAAACAAGAGACAGACATGTACATGTACACATACCATCTTGTCTGAGAGTGAAGCATCAGAGTAGAGGAGGTGCTGTGTGTTGGATTCACTGATGTCTCTTGTAGCATGCAAATATACTACTTGAGTCTGACCAGGAGATATCAATATACCTGCATTAGTATAATAATAATAATAATTATTATTATTATGAATTTTTAGTTTCCAAGGTGTCAATACCTTTTCTTTGTTCCTGTAAAGCTTCTAGTCTCCAGCTGTAACTAACCGAAGAGACCTGGTTGAGTTTAAAAGTGATCTCTTGATCACTGTCGCTGCTCAATTCAACTGTCACTAATAATCTATTAAGATCTTGTCTGAAAGAAAAAAATGATTTGAGAGGCACACAATATTTCAGACTTACTTGTCAATATTCCAATTCTGACTACTAGTGCAGGACACATTAACAGAAAGCGATGGCTTTAAACTTATCATTTCGCCATGCCTTAGTGATCTACACCTAAAGAATTAAACTAAAATAAAATTATAAATAAAAGGTGAATTTTACTTCATAGAACTTTTTTGATTAGAGAGGCTATTTTGAACCGGAGGTTGGAGCAGGTGAGGCTCGTAGTAAAGTATGAAGAGATAAGAGAGTTCCGAGTCATCAGAATGAGGAGTGGAGAGTAAGAGCTGGGCTGTGTGAGTCTCACCAGGAGAGAGGGGAGGGAGGGAGGAGAAGGGGAGGGAGAAAGGAGAAGAGAGAGAGGGGGAGACCGGAGAGAAAAGAGATTGAGTGCTGCCATCAGTAGTTGAATATATATCGGTATCATTGGAATCATCCTGTAATGGTTCATGCTATCATAATTCTAAAAATAGTATCAAGTACCTTCCTAAGAACATGATGTAATGATGAAAGGAGTCTAATATTAGTAACAGGGCTAGTGCTATAATTGGTGATGGAGAGAGTGAGGGTTAGTATTTGCCCAGCTAACAAAGGTTCTTTTAGTCCATTCAATAATAGCTGTATCGAAAATAATAGAATAATAAAATGGTCTATTCGCGTACCATTACTCTAGGCATTGGTTGGATAATCTTCCAACATAGCCTGTTGTCTTCTCCATACACTTCCCCCATCCTTTCAGTCTTTGTGTTATTCAGTCTCAGACCCCTGCACACAATATTCAGCCTTCCCTGGAACCCTTGGCTAAATAAAGGGTCTTCTGGTCCCCCGAGGGTCTCCTCCCATACACAGAGGTTATAGAGGAGGCCAGTGATACTGACCGAGCCTGTTCTAACCGGCAACACCCAAAAAAATAACTGAAAAGAGTGAAAAAAATTATAAAAGTGGGCATTAATTAGAACTCACATGTTTCTTTTCCTTTGGCCGCAATATAAAAGAATCAATGACCTGACAGTAAAGAGCATCATCGAACAACTCATCCTAAACCACACCCACAAATTAGTATAATCATTAATGAGAGATTTGTTACCTCGTTAGATTGCGTGGGTGGGGTATAATTCCAAGAGAGAGTGATGTTTCTCAATAGCATGGGGACTAATAGCGGGTTCTTCACAGCCACACCTACTCTTATCACCTCTAAATAATAATAAAAAACAATTGCAGTTATTATAAACCTTTATTACATGTACAACAGCAGGTACTCCACGTACATGTACAATGATTATAAAATGTGGGTTTTCGGAGTTTTCTCTTCTTAAAAAGTGCTCATAACTCCAGAATTCAAGCTCGGAATTAGCTCAAACTTTTTACATAGCATAAGGACATCAATATGTATCAGAAAATGTAATAAAAATTTGGGGTGATTTCGGAGTCATTTTTCGGAAAAAACCATGGGCTATATAGCCTTGGGTATTTTTCAAAATTTTGGCACTTTCTAAAATGGCCGTAACTTGAAAAATTGAAGCCAGAATCAGCTCAAACTTTCTACACAGCATAAGGACATAAATATGTATCAGAAAATGTAATAAAAATTTGGGGTGATTTCGGAGTCATTTTTTGGAAAAAACCATGGGCTATA
The DNA here is from genome assembly GCF_000090795.2 of Amphimedon queenslandica. Lineage (NCBI taxonomy): Eukaryota > Metazoa > Porifera > Demospongiae > Haplosclerida > Niphatidae > Amphimedon > Amphimedon queenslandica. The sequence continues at coordinate 397,894 of NW_003546275.1, read as the reverse complement.
GCCTTGGGTATTTTTCAAAATTTTGGCACTTTCTAAAATGGCCGTAACTTGAAAAATTGAAGCTGGAATCAGCTCAAACTTTCTGCACAGCATAAGGAGTTTAAGGACATAAATATATATAAGAAAATGTAATAAAATGGGGTATTTGCTAATTCACATGTTCTAGTACATGTACATCGTACACACTCATGAGTGGTGGCATACCATTAATAGGGCATAATGGAGTCACTGAGTTATCAGAGAGTATATCCATATATAAAACAGGTCCTTCTCTCTCGGACTCGCCAAAATACTGATGCTCCAATCTACTCATCTCCTCCCTCCATCTCTTGGGGTTGTAAGGATACACGCCCACTGCTAACGAGTCGCTAGGCAATGGAATCGAATGGGAGGAGTCGGTGATGAGGTGAGAGAATGAATCAAAGGGAGAGGAAGAGGAGGAGGGAGGTGTGAATATTCCGTTGTCAAAAGTAGTGACGGTTATGTGAGAGAGGAGGAAAGGGAGAGGGAGAGGAGAGAGAGCTGAGACAAGCTTGTCAGAGGACTTTGATGAATATGGCAAGGAGAATGAGAACTGTTTTGAATGTGACTGAGCTAAAAGAGACTGAAAAGAGGAAAGGAGGAGGAAAGAGAGAGAGAGAGAGAGGATTATTATAATAAAAGGAAGAAGGATAGAAGACTAAACAATAAACAAACAAAATAAACTTGTACACATACAAAATTAACAAAAAATAAGATGACAAATACAGCATGAGCATGTACATGTAAATTTCACATACACTAGTTAATCATCATATTAACAACGGCTTACTCTTTTAACATATACAAAGTCTTTTAAGTTTGAGAGCTGCTGTTGGAAGGACTGGGAACACTCGTGAGAGAGAATCTCTTGGAGGGAGAGACAAGCATTTTCCGGAGACTTTACGGAAAAGAATAACTTCCCACAGCTATAGTGAATGAAATCCTATGATAAAATAATAACAATAATAATATAATAATAATAATAATTTAGTTACATTAGCCATAGTCCAATCCTTTCCTTGATAAACGGCAAGTGATTGCATATAAACTCTAATGGCATGCCAGTCCTATCAAGAGGAAGAGATGAGTATCAATGTATCATTGTTAGTGTTGCTCTTCAATATGTACTTGTCCAGCTCTTGAGAAATGGTGTCCTGCTAGTACCAAATGAAATGCATATTTCCGTGCCATTGGAAGAGGAGAGACTCTTAAGAACGATTGGGCAGCTTGTTCCAGGCACAGGGCACTGAGCAATTGATTATCCTAAAAATATACCAATAAATTACAGAGGTATACTGAAATATACTAAGTACATGTAAATGCATATATGTACATGTACAAGTACCTCTCCAATTGTTTTGATCATTTGCTGTGAAAGCTCCTGATACTTCCCTCTCTCTTTCAAGACTCCACAAAGAAAGAAAGAGGTCCTAAGAGACTGCAGTGGAAGACTGTAGAAAAGAAGAAAAAAAAATTAATATAATAAATAAAATAATAATCATTATTGTGTCTCTTACCTCAAAGTTTTAGAGTAAATATGAGTGGCCTCCTCTAGGTACGATTGAGTCTCTTTACGAGTATATCCCAACATCTGAGCTGAGAGGGCAGCCATTTCCTAATAAGCAAATAATAATAATATTATAATCATCACTATTGTTATTATTATTATAATCATTTTAGTTATTATATCTACCAGTGCTCCTGCATAATGTATCCAGAGGTCTTTCCCTTGTAAATCTCTCTTCAGTGTATGGTGCATGTCAAATGCTAGCTCGTAGTTCTGCAATAGAAACGCCACATCACCCACCAACCTCATTAATCGCTCCACAGAATCGGCACTTAGACTACAAAAGGAGATTTTAATATATTATTCTAATTAGTGCTCACTTTGACTCTTCATTGCCCTTTGATGACAAGTTATTGGAGGATCCTCCCTTCCCTCCTCCTCCTCCGCTACTCCCTCCTCCTCCTCCTCCGAGCATTTTAAACCACACCCCTCGCGAGAAGTTTGAGACTCTCCTTGTCATAGTACGCCTACTCTGTAACTAAAAATACGATTATAGGTTTTCATAATAATCTCCTATACTAACTGATTCATTTAGTTTTCTCAGCACAGCTGTCAAATGTGATAGTAGTTTCCCGGTAAATTCTTTCACAAAATTCCTCAGTGCGTTTTGATCGTTTAAGCTAAGACACTCCCCTAAACTGATGCCCCGCCCACTTTCAATTTCTCCTTCCTCCTCTTCCTCAACAACAAAAGTCAAAGGATCTTCACCCAATTCAACCTACAAATGAAAATAAATCAAAAATATTTGTACTTATTAAAAATGTACTTATTATACTTACATCAACTGAGGCAACACTAGTTGAACTGCTTGATTTGAGTGGGCCTTTATTATCTTTATTATCTTTATTAGTTTTATCATTTCCAGTCGGATTGCTGGTGCTGTCTTCTAACATTACCATCACTTTCTCCTCCTGTACATCATTGACAGTGCTCAGGGGAGTCAGGGAGGAGTTCATAGCCCCTGGTTGGGTGTGGTTACCAGTAGGAGTCAGGGCCTGTTCCTTGGACGACAGGTTGGACCTGGATCGCGGTATCTTTTTCTTACGCTGAAACCGTTTGAAATGAAAGTCAGTTTCATCCTAAGGAAAAGATAAGTTTATCAATCTCAACTTAATTCACCAGTCAATAGAAACAATTTCCATTTTAAAATTAATATTTGGCAGGAGCTTAGAAATGAAAAACTCAATCAACATACCACTCCTTCAGTGGGCGGAGCTGATGGCACTCTAAGAACTCTGCTCCATGGTTCCGGAGTGGCTCCTCCTCTTCCGCTGCTCTTCTGTGAAGGATCATGTGAATTGATGGGGAGGAAGCAGCAAGTACCGGACCCATAGATTGACTTTATAGCCTCAAACATTTCCTTAGCACTGTAAGGAAGATGAGAAAAGAGAATGTAAAGAGATAGAAAACCAAAAAATTAAATAAATTGATATCAGACCACCTCCATTTCTCCTTACTAGTTCATATCTCCTTCAGTGACATCATGAAGGAAGATGTGATAATAATAAAGATGGTGGGAGGACAGCCAGTAAGGATGAGAGTTGGATTGTTTTTCTTCTCCTTTTTGTATGCGATAAAGGCTTTGAAATGCTTCAATGGGTTTAGAATGACGAGAAGAAACAACCAAGACAGCTGGAAATAGAAAGAAAAAGATAAACGAGAGAGTATATACACATAAATAACAAGATATGTTGCAATTCTTACCTGCCACATAATGACGGAAGTATTCGTGTTCCATTATCGGTACGTTGTCATGGTAGCACTCACAATAGTGATCGAACCAAGGAGTGGTAGCTAGAAACAATATAGAAAGACTAATATGAAGAAGCTGATTGTTTAGTGAGTGTCAAAATGACTAAAAATATCTCATTGTAAAGGAACACTATTCAGTTTCATTGTAGTGCAACAAAAAGAGAAAGCAAACGCATACAGAACAATAAAATTGGTACCCCCAAAAGGACAAACAACAACAATAATAATAATAATAATATTAATAATAATATTTTAATGCTAATAATAATATTAGTAGAAAATAATTGTACCTGGTACTTTGATATCTCCGATTGATAGCATAGGGCCACTGGGTCTCATGATGCTCTTTGAGGGTGTGGCAGAGTCCGGCCCTCTCTCGGACCAATGGACTGTCTGACTCAGCAGTTCTTCCGTCACTTCAGAAGATGTGGGCTCCGGGCGTGGCTCTGAAAACCGGACGCTGAGATCTTTAGCCGAATACAAATGACCCGCTGGATCTTGCAATGGAGCTGAAATGATAATATAAAATAATAGACACACAATAAGACTCGATGATTAGTACCGCCCCCTGCATGTACATTCAATAATTAGCCCCTCCCCCTAATTAGTACCTCCTATTGCCTTACTTTCAGCAGCAAGGGTGCTGAAGGGTTTCAGCATTTCGCTGAAAGAGAGGTAATTTTTACGACAGAGATCTTCAGCATCTGCTGACACCCTGAGACCAACTTGGAGTCCACAGACCCTCTTCACATGAGCAGGGAAAGACGAGGAAGAGTCGGCCATTTTAAAACATAAAGGAATAGGCTCTGTCTTTAAATGGGCTGGGCTGCCAGACTAAAGTCCTTTTACAAAAAACTCCCTCAATTGAGTTTATTTATCCTCTTCCCTCCTCTTCAGTTCTTTGTCTTAATTTCTGGCCCCTCTTTCTAGGCCTTTTTTTTTCCTTCTCCTCCACCCCCTCTTGAGCTCTAGGATTAATGGGCGTGGCTCAACACGTGGTCCCACAACCTCACGTGAGAGTCACCTGACCTAAAAATTAAGGTGTGGTCCAACACGTGTAGAATAATCACGTGAGCATCACGTGCTGTGCTGAGAGTGACTGGTCACCCTCAAATCTTTTCTCTTCTCTCCTGTGTTGTCTCCTCCTGCTCCTCCTCACCCCTTCTCTCTTTTTCTCATCTTATTAGGTGCAATTTGAGAAGAAACGTGAGTAGCTGCAGGTCTCCTCATTTTATCCTTTCTTTCCCTGCACGCACCATCAATAACGCACTATTTCATTAATTATCTTCATTTGCCCCTTTCTTCTATGTTACCTCCTCCTATTGTTCCTCCTAGTTTTAATTATGTCATCACTGAAGACCCCTCAAGTTTTAGAGTTAGATCCACCTACAGAGCTTATATTTAGAGGTATATATTTATAATTAATTCTATCATCGTTAACGAATAATCAGCTGAAATGATATATTTTGCACCGTTGCATGCTCAGATCTAATTTATAACTGTATGACGCCTTTCTCCTGTATAAATGGATAAAACTGTGATAATGCATATGTTTATCACAGCGCATACTTTGTATTAGCATGCTTTTTAAAATGATTCCTGCTTCTTATATTACCAGCTATGTTTTCCTATTGCGTATATGATATCAGTATATCTCAGTATATTATTAGGTGTCTCTTGTTGATACTTTGTATTTTAATGTTTGTAACATGATATTGATGCATGTTACATTACAACCTTCATTATTGTAATTAAGTTGTTTGCTTCTTTGATTCTTTCTCTCTCTTTCTTTCTCCCCTCTCCCGCCCTCTTAGGTCCATTCAACGAAATTGTAACCACATCTCTTAAATTAACTAATCCTACGAATGAGAAGGTCGGGTTTAAGGTAAAGACAACGGCTCCTAAGCAGTACTGTGTTCGGCCAAACAGTGGAATCATTGAATCACACGATGAGCAACAAGTATCAGGTATTTTGATCTACTTTACATGATATTGATTATACAATAAAGAATGAGCTCCTTTTCTATTCATGTTAGTCTAAATATCACCTTTATGATGTCTCTATTTCTAAAATAATCAGTTGTTTTACTGGTCTAATAATTTATGTTATATTTTCCCATGATAAGTAGTTATGCTTCAGCCATTGGAGGACATACCTTTAGCTGACAGAATGAAGCACAAGTTCATGGTCCAGTCAATGTGCGTTGATGACTCAATAAGTCCTGATATACTGGATGACGCTGTAAGCTAAGTTGTAGAGGATGCAGCCATTTTAAACTTCCTTTTATAGATGCGGAAAGCTGACAAGAAAAAGCTAATGGATTCCAAACTTAAATGCTCTTTTGTTGAAGAGGATATTGCAGAGCAGGTTTGCAAGACTCATCTCCCATTTTCTTAGTTACTCTCTCTCTCTCTCTCTCTCTCTCTCTCGTTTCTAGCCATCGTCCAGTAAAGCGGACACCATCTCCGCCTCTTCTTTTGAGAGCAGTGAACATGTTTTAGCACCCGATAATAAGAGCAGTGAAGCTTCTTTAGATAACGTAAGTAATGAGAGAGAGGGATGCCAGATTAATTTTTGTCATTTATTTTGCAGACGCCAGTTACGACAATTACTCCGTCTGAGCAGCCAACTGCTGGCTCTACCCCTGGACACAACACAGGAAGGGAGGTATGTCATTGGCTTCCTTTATACCTATTAACTCTAATCTCTCTCTCTCTCTCTCTCTCAAGGGTAATCTAGAATCAGAGCATGTTGAATCAGTACGTTCTCTCTCCTGTGCTTTATTCATGTTATTATTGTGATGACATTTTTCTTTTTTAGGAGCTCAGACTTCTCAGAGATAGAGCAAAGAAATTAAATGAAGAGAACAAAACACTTAAAGTGAGCGTATGTATATCTACTTGACCCGTTTTTAAAATAATTTTTTCTGCCTCGCCCCTTTCTTTCAGACCGAGACAGATCGACTAAGGCAGCAGTTCCTCACACAATCAACAACTGTTAACAAGCCGAACAGAGTGGCTACGCCTCCCTCATCTAACTTTGCCGTTACGCCTTTCAACGCCTTTGCGTTGCTTCTTATCTTCATTGCTTTAGTAATGGGATACATTATAGGATCAAGTTCTTCTGCTTGATAATTGAATTGATGGAGAGAGTCCCGCGATATCTTTATTTTAATTTATAATATTCTTCTTTCTCGTCTTTTATCTTATAATAATTTCCAAAAATAGAACAAGATGTGTGGAGAAGGAGATGCCGTCCTTCTTTCTTATCTAATCTCTTCTTTTAATAATGAACTTGAAAGTTCTCTCTCTCTTTATCTAGTTTAGTAATTATTATTATTGTTATTAATTTCTTATACAGTATGTGCATTCATGCATTGATGTGTATGTTTTGTGCTTTGAATTGAGTAAATATGATTTCTTTAATAATCATGCAAATACGCATGTACCTTGTTCTTACAGAGTTATTTAAAATGGAAGTATTTTCTTTTATTTGTTTGAATTATGTACATTGGTTAACTATACAAGAGTTTTGCTAGTAGGAATTATTAATTTGAATGTTGTCTAAAAATACTCAATTAAAATATTTATTACTAATACAAGGATTAAAATCAGAAGCAAAATATAATATCTCATGTCCATGGCATAGAGTTTAAAATTTGATGATTAATAAAAAATATATTGATTTCCTGTATCTTTATAAATACTTCCTCCTTTTGAGTCCATTTTGAACGGCCAGTTTGTTGTTGATGCTGACAAGAATGAGCGAGTAATGGTCGCCTCTCTCTTCAAATAGCTGAGTAATCTGTTGCTCTCTGTCTCTGTCTCTCTCAAGCAGTTCAGCTCTGAAAATAATATAATGAATAATAATTATTAAAAAATATTATTATAAATAGTGCTATATCAATATCAATTTTTCTCACTTGCTTGGCCTGCCACGACCTCTAGGCTGATGAAGTCTGAGCTGATGGTTATTAAAGGATGATGATGATGCTATTGAAGATGAGGAGCTGTTCACATTGATTCTTTTCTCTTCCCCTCCTACTCCCTTTCTTTCTTCCTCGNCAGATCTAGACCTGCTCTTTCTTTCTCTAAGAGTCAACGCTGGCTCCTATTAATATATGAATTAAAGCATTAGAATTTAAATGTTCACTTTCTCAGCTTCTTTCTGCATTTTTGTTTACATTAGCCAAAACCACGCCCTCTAAAGTAGAAAAAGACACGCCTATTCAATTATCACCTAACCACGTGTTCATTTTCACCTTTAAACTGTCATGGCCGCCATATACATTCTTTTTGCTTCCTTTTTTCTCTCTCTGCCTCTCTCTCAAGCCGGTGTTGTTGACTTGACAAGCAGTAATTTTGACCAGGTAAATATATTTTGACTTGGTTTATTATTATTATTATCAATTTTGTTATTGCATGTAGGTTGTTGATGGCTCAAAGGCTGCATTTGTCGAATTTTATGCTCCATGTAAGTATATAAGCTGAAAAATTCTTTACTATAAGCTGTGTATAATTTTGAATGCATGCCATCGCTTTGTTTTAATTTTACGAATTTAATTGCATGAGCACTATGCCAAAATCCTGTGAGAAACCTTGATCTGACTATGGATCTGAATAATTTTAACACAACTCCATTTTAGGGTGTGGTCATTGTAAGAGGCTAGCTCCCGAGTATGAGAAGTTAGGTGCTGCCTATGAGGGATCCAATGATGTTGTCATTGCTAAAGTTGATGCTGATGCCGACAGAACTCTTGGAGGACGTTTCGGAGTCCGTGGATTTCCGACTCTAAAATTTTTTCCAAAGGGATCCACAACACCTGAAGAGTGAGCGTGTGGAGCTTTTTAAATTCATTTATTAATTTTTATTATAGTTATAATGGTGGGCGTAGTGCTGATGACTTCATTAAATTCATTAATGAAAAGACAGGTGTGTTTAATAATGCTTACTGTATTAATTATAATACTGCTCTCCTAAGGATCTAATGCTGGGATTAAGACTCCGCCTAGTGATGTAGTAGTCCTTGATCCATCTAACTTTGACTCCGTTGCTCTTAATAAAGACAAAGATGTCCTCGTTGAGTTTTATGCCCCTTGTCAGTAAAAATGTGTTTGTACCTATTTATGTGATTCTGTTGTTCATAGGGTGTGGTCATTGTAAAGCTCTCATCCCTGTTTATGAAGAAGTTGCAACTACTTTTAAGAATGATGAAAATGTATAGTGTGTGAATTTGTAAAGTAATTTTTATGTCCTTTTCTTTTTAAAGTGCATTGTTGCTAATGTTGATGCTGATGGTCACAGAAGTCTAGGAACCAAGTGAGTTCTTTTGTACTTGATCTCTTTAATATTTTTACTTTGTGTAGATACGGTGTTAGTGGCTTTCCTACCATCAAGTTTTTCCCTAAAGGCAGCACAGAACCAGAAGATGTAAGAAGATTATGTTTTTAGACACTTAGTTAACTCTCTATCTCTCTCATCAGTACAATGGTGGCAGAGGAGTTGATGATTTCATCAAATTCCTTAATGAGAAGTGTGGCACACACAGAGTAAAAGGTGGATCACTATCTCCTGAGGCAAGTGTCCCTTTTCCTTACCCTTCCACCCCCACTCTCTCTCCCTTTTAGGCTGGACTAGTTGATGAACTCAATGACTTGGCAAAGAAGTTCATGGCTGAGGCAGATTCTCGTGAATCCATTTTAGAGGAAGCACAAACCAAAGCACAGGAACTGGATAGCCCTCAGTAAGAGCGAACTGACGTGTACCCTATTGCATATATTGATACTTAGAATTTATGATTTAGTCAACCTCTTGTAGGATATCATAACAAATAACAACAAACGTAATGTCTATCCCCATCTCTCTCTATCTCTCTTTTCCTCCCTCAGGGCTGACTATTATGTTAAAGTGATGAATAAAGTCCAAGAGAAAGGAGATTCTTATATTGAGACCGAGAGTGAGAGATTAGGACGTATGGTTGGTAAGTCAATGGAATGTCTTGAGTCCATGTTCTCTGTTTGTTTTTTAAGATGGTAAGAAAGTGAGTGCCAAGAAAAGCGATGAGTTCACTAAGAGGAGGAATGTCCTGAGGAAATTTGAACTCTAAATAGTAATAAAAGTGCCAAAATTTTGTCGTTTTTTGTGTAGCTTTACAATCTTTTGATGCTATTAATTTCCTTTTCTTTTATTAAAACTAAAAGGTTATCAGTAATCTACACACCATTCTACAGTTCTAAGTGACTATTAGGAGCTTAATTTTCAGTACTTAGCAGTTTAATAATTATTGTGATTAATACCATGGATAGGCTGAATAGGGCCTGCAATAAGGTACAATAATTTAATAGTGTGTCATTAATGGCTCCTTACCTTCTTGTGGCCCTGTATCTATTGCTATGAAAAGATAAGGATAGATGTAACATTTTTATTAGTAATTCTTACAATATAGTGGCGGGCATTGGTCTCTCAATCTTGGTGATGGTGTGATGTGGTTTATCTTTTATTGTCAGTGCAACCTATAGAAGTTAGTTATGTATTCACTAAATAATGCTGCTCCTTTCTACCTTCCATGATGCTGTTATATCAGGATGGAGTTTCCTCACGTAGAGATTAGATGTAATAGGTTGAATGACATTATTAGAGTCTTCATGCTCTGTAAGAATCAATGAGTGTGTGTGTGTGTGTAACATGTTCATATATAATTGTTGATGGTTTACCGATTTTTTGAATTGGTGGTGTAGGCTCCTTTCTCAGTTGCTGGAGTGTTTTATTCCATTGTTTAGTGTAAGGAGAAGTGTTACTATAATCCAGAATATTAAGTTTTCCCCTCATTTATGTTCATTCTTACTTTGCGTTCTTTAATGTTTCATAAGTCTCAAGTTTCTCCTTTGTTTCGTTTGTAACCATACTCTATATATAAATAAAAAGAATTTATATCGTCGTTGACATGTATACTGCATCTATGTAATGGTAAACATGTCTTTAAGTGCGTCTATGGAGTGTATTAATGATTAACATTTCATCAATAATAAAAACTTCATTCATAGCATTCTGGAACAAATAGAAATAAACAAAATGAATAGGTTCAATCCTATGGTTGCTCTCACTGACTCAGTACAGCTGAACTGTTATATTTGGACAATAATCATGATGATGATGGCTATGGTATATTGTTCCTTTCAAAGGAAAAAGAACTGTGACATCCTCTCCCAACAGAGGAAGTATTCATTGCATTTACATTTTCACTTAGCTCATTCCTTAACACCCTTACCTTGCAGTGTAAGTTGGGAGCACCGGGATATCTTGTTGTTCTTATTTTAGTAAAATCATCTAAAGCAAACAATCATAGTCTAAAGTACTTGTTCATAACCTAACCTTTCACGCAAAAGGTCGTGTGGCGCGAATGCTCGCTAGAGAGCCTGTGCCCAACTGTGTCCATGTCCATGCGTCTCAGTGTGGGTAGTTGTGGATGGTAGAGCTGATGCTTGACGCTTGCTAGCTGCCTCAAAGATCTTCGCTCCTCCATGATGATGTCTGTTTCTCCTATCTACCGCCCACGCAATTGCAATACTCGTGGGCGTCAGCTAGCCAAGGTGTTTGTTTTTAATTAATTTCTAAACCTGCCCATTATTATCTATTGGACTGCCTTCCAGCCAAACAAAATCTCCCAGAGTCATCACTAGGCATTGGACCTCATTAGTGCAGTGCAGAGCACAAGCTCTTACCATCATGTTTGCGTAATACATTGCCTGGCACAATGTACGCTCAAGCCCGGCTCATGGTTTTACGTACAGAGATGGTTGTACACATGTATATACAAGATGTAAAGGCTTCTTATGGTTTCATTTTAATGCATTCCCTCTCTTGTACCAGTTGCAAACAATTTAGTCTAAATAATAAAAAAAAACTAATACTGTAGGTCAGGTTATATTTGCGACAGTAAAAACTAATAAATAATTTATGCATCATGGTACTATCATGCATTTCACAGATCAAGTTTATAGTTGAATTAATGTCTCACTCTCCTTCCAACGTGATCATCACATGTTACTTGTATCATGCTTAGCATTTTTTTATTGGAACAGTCATCTCTTGGTAAAATGATGCTGCTAGTTTACATTTTTATGTTTCTTGCAACATAATCCTTATTTGCATGTTTAACTTCACTAGCATCAAGAGGTAGTTACCAGTAAACAGCCCCCGATAAGCAAAATTTAATCCCTCTGTGTAGGGAGGGCCAGAAAAAAATTTTGTATACAAGCTGGGGATTTCCCTTGTAGCATCTATACTTTTAGTATTGGGTTTAGCTTACATTGTGTGCTATGGTGGTATTGCCAGTTATCACAAGGCATTAATTTCTACAGAACTATTTAAACACCTTATCACTGTTTTCATCTCAATTTGTCCCAGGTGGTTCCTGTGCCAGTAACTGAGGAAAGTGAGATGCTAGTCTCACTATATAAAGAGAGACACGGATCATTAGTCGATCATAGAAAAAGTAAAGCAAGAGAACTACTACTACAGGTATACAGATAAACTTGAAGTACCTCTTTCTCTCTCTTATCAACTCAACCAATCTGAACTCAAGTGTGAAGAATATCATGGCCCAATCTACAACTATTCAAAGATTTCTACTGATGTTTTGCTGTTGCTATTGCACTTTCGCAGCCCCTCTCAATGTAATTATAAATCCAGGCGATGGTATTAATGTTGGACCTGTTACTCCGATAATGAATGCTAAAACTGCACTCAATCTCTTTATCCAGGCTGAAGAAACCATGCAGATGTGTAAAACAATTGAAGATAGGATTATTGTAAGTCAATAGACTATTGCAATCCGATCATTTCTCACTATTATACAGGTCCTAGCTAATGACTCAAGCATTGAATTACCTAACTTCATTAACAAGTATTGTTATTTTCAAACTTTTGTTGGCAGCAGTGATTGCGATGCCTCAGTATGTTGCAAAATATTATTTATCATAAATAAATCATGTTCTATTGTATAGGATCCAACCAAATTAAAAGGTGATCTCCAGACTCTTCTAGATTCCAGAGCACTTCTGTATCTTGTTATTGAATATCAAGAGTCTCTTCTGCCCAATGATGATTTCTTCCTTACTTTATCACTTGGACAGTTTCAAAATAAACTGGATGAATTTATTTTGTCTTTCAATACCACTGTAAGCTTGATAACAATCAGAAATGATAATTAATTATAATCTATAGCTTAATCCTACAAGCATTAGCTCTTCTGGCGATGACAATTCAAATGGCCTTCAAATCCCTCCAACTGGCAATCCTTTTTACCAGCAAATAACTACACCAACCCCTGGAGGGGTATGTTCACAGTTGATATACTTCTGTATCTAACCCCCTCTCTCTCTTTTATTAGAAACCTTCTCATTGCTACAACTGCACAACTCTGGCCGATCAGTATCTAAACATAAAGGAGTTACATACCATTCTCCAGGTCACAACTTCTGATATAGGTTGTGTAAAAGATGCCATAAATTCTCACAGCACTGATGACAGCAATTAAAAAGAAAGGATGACTGGTTTAATTGTAGAACTTTTATTATAATATTTAGAACACAGGTGAAATTTTTTTAAAAGATAAAAAATTAAAATAATAACTGTGAAAACAACATGCATTATAATACACACCAGAGAAATCTTTCTGGGTACAGCAAAACTATTTCTTTACTTCAAAAATGCTGTCAATGTTTTCTAAAGTGTCTGACACAAGTTTCAGTACTTCAATCCCATGGCATAATTCCCTAGAGATGCAAAGGAAAAGCCACATCATTATTCCTCTCATTTCTCTTTCTAAATCTCTCACTTTATTTGTAAGTCAGCTTTATAAGAAGCTGCCTTTAGCTGCTGTGAGGCATTGTTGGCTTTCTCTCTCACACCAATGATAAGATCCTCATAGCTTTTATGTATTGCCTGGGGATTCGCTTGTCCCAATTGAGTCTAAAATTGAATAAAGCATGGTGCACAAGTACAAAATGATAAAGAGCAGATTGCATAAAATTTCATGGTATGGAGCAATACCATAATTATGTATAGGTTGGTAGAAGTAATGTCATAACCTTTTGAAACAATCACACTCTTTAGGCTTTCGTAAGAAACTCTTTCACATTCGATTTAACAAAGTAAAACTACATTTTCCTAATCATTCCACTAGTACAATAAACAGGGCAGTCTCAAATGGATATCAATGCTAAATCAAGATTTTGTCTTGACTGAGCTAGTGATAATCATATTCCAGTATTACAAACTCATGAAGCAAAAAACACAAACACTATGAGGTATGTCTCATGATGATAGCCATTAAAACTGACTTGTAAAGATGCTATTTGCCCTTTCAGTTTTTTGATAGTTTCATCTGCAGTAATTGATCGTTGCTGTAGTAGGAAAGAGTGTACATACAAGAATAAATGTTTAGTGACTCACTGTTGCAATCTTGAGATTTTCTTCAACTTTCTGTATCATGTCATCGAGTGCTTTCGTGTCTTTTGCCTCTTTCTCTTTCAATAGTTTTACTTCATCTTTAAGTGATTGTGATCTAAATGATAAATTAAAAATTATGTAAAATATTAACATGAGATTCATGTAAGATTCACCTTCCTTTTTCTTTTTTATAATTTTTTTCTAATTCAGTTACTTGCTTTTTTAAAACTTCATTCTCAGCTTTAACCTGTCACTAAGAATACAGGACCAGCCACTAATTGATCATTAAATACTTTATTCAATTCGTTCACTAGTTGATGTTGGGTTTCATCAGGTGCCAACATTGCAACCTCAGGAAATGGATTAATGTCTAAAATCCCTCCCTCCTCTTCCTCCTCCTCTCTCTCACTCCCTCCCAGTGGATCTGATAATGGTAATGGAGGTAATGTTGATGATCCTAACAACTCAATTTCATCTTCACTGCTAGAAGAGAAGAGGTCTTTTACTGGTTCTGTCTTTAGTCTGCTTGATGATGCTGCTTTAGTCTTTATTCCTACAGCCACTGGGACTGGATTCGGTGCCAATAATGGCAGACCCAGTTTCGTGGGTTCCGAGAGTGGATTCTCGTCTTCACTTGAAAATAAGCTGTCATCGTCACCGGAGTCTTTAGCCTTTTTGACAAAGTTTTTGAAAGAGAATGGATTAACGTCTAAAAATTAGAATTAATAGCACATATTAGAGCTCAATGCAGTTCTGTTTACCGGATGCAACAGAGCCAGGGGGAGGAAGGGAGTCAACGACAGTGGGAGGAGCTGAAGTCGCTGCTTCTCCTGTTTTCTTCTTTCTTTTAGAGCTCTCCTTTTTCTGTGGCTCGGAGCCCCCGCCCTGTCTCTTAGTCACAAAAGATTTAAAAGAAAAAGGATTGTCCTTGTCATTTTCTTTGGAGGCCATTTTCAGCCACGCCTCCTAAACACACCCCTGCTTAGGCTTGCTTTGGCATAATTATTATTCCATCAATTCATTGATTGCATTATGCTATTCTCTAGTGCTTCAGATATATGCCATTATGCTTACAATATTTATTGGCTATGCTTACAATTATTCTGAATGATTATTAAAATTATTATTTTAAAATAAAGAATTATTATTCATCACACATTATACTGTAACATCAAAGAACATTGTATGTACATAGTCTCCAAGAGAGTGACTTTGCTGAGGGCTAAATGGGCAGCCATGTTAACACTTAACATTCAGTACATGGTTGAAGTTAATTGACTATTCTGGAATAATGCTTAATTCCTAGTGTGGTTCATTATGCTCAATATTATGCTCGCCTAATAGTATTAGGCGAGCATAATATTAGCTAATACCTTAAGGTTACTTTTAAATGCGGGTGCAATTAATTGCGAATTTTGCGTTTGGGTTAAAAATCGCAATTATTAATATGCGCAATTATTAATAATGACATCATAATGCTATATAACTATTAGTAATAATTACTTAATCGCAATTTTTAATACCAGCAAAATTTACCTCGTGCTAAAATCGCAAAATTTAGTACCCGCAATTAAAAGTCAATCTAAGGTATGCTCAAGCCTACCCCTGCCGCAAACTTGCAGGCTTTTTTTACAAGATGGCTACTTTGTTGTTGTCCAGACGAGCTTGTACTCGCTTCTCTCTAGCCTCTACAGGCAGTAGAGCAGTAACTGCAGCAGGTTTGGGTCGTTTACTCTAATTAAATAATGTATTTCTCCTTTGCTTTAGCTGCTGCAAGTGAACAATACCCCCCAATGCCTCCATGTGATTTCAAGCCAGATCCATATACAGTTAGGCAATAAACTTTATTTCTATTTATTTTTTAAAATTTAATTATTTTTAATTTAATTATTGTTTTTATTTATTTATTATTTTTATTTGTTTTATTATTTTTATTTATTTTTTAATTTAATTATTGTTTTTATTTATTATTTTTATTTGTTTATTTATTTATTTTTTTCATTATTATTTATTTTTATTACCTTAAGCCTACTATTATTTGCTTCTACTAATTTTAGTGAAATCAGCAAAAATCATGTTTAGCGTTACTAATTTTAGCGTTTTTAACCAAATTAACTATAAATAATAACCATTATAATGAATGATAATTATTTTGGCGTCTATTTAATTTAGCGATTTAAAGCTCTCTCGCTAATATAGCTAAATTTAGTAGATGCTAAAAATAGTAGGCTTAAGGTA
>NW_003546275.1:378106-381610 GCF_000090795.2 Amphimedon queenslandica | reverse complement strand
CTATAGTACAGGGACTTTGGCCCGATTTTTTAGCAACTTAAAAAAATCGTAAAAAAATTAAATTTGGTCGGAATCAGCTCAAACTTTCTACATAACATAAGTACATGTATATGCATCAGAAAAAATTATAAAAATAAGAGATTTCCTCCTTTTCATTTTTTGCGAAATTTGGCCAAAATCCCTGTACTATAGTACAGGGACTTTGGCCCAATTTTTGAGCAACTTTTAAAAATCGTAAAAAAAATTAAATTTGGTCGGAATCAGCTCAAACTTTCTACACAACATAAGTACATGTATATGCATCAGAAAAAATTATAAAAATAAAGAAATTTTCTCCTTTGTATTTTTGGTGAAATTCGGCCAAAGATAGTACAGAAACTTTAGCCCGATTTCTGAACCTGCACATTTTCCAAAAAGCTCCCTTAAGTTTCTCTCTACCTCTCCATTAGGGTCATCAACAGTGGCTATTCGACGAAACTGGAAAGCGTTACCTTGACCTTTTTGCTGGCATAGTAACTGTCAGCGTTGGACACTGTCACCCGTTAGTCACATAATAATTATTATCATCATTATACAAATGCATATCCTCAACCAGTAAAGTGACTGAAGCTGCCAAAAGGCAATTGGATAAGCTATGGCACACTACCAATATATACATGCATCCAAACATTCACGAGTTTGGAGAAAAGCTTGCTTTGAAGCTACCAGGAGATTTAAAGGTATTGAGCAGTTTTAATTTTATAGTCCTCATCTCTTCTCCTTTTTGCTTTGTTTGACTTTATTTTTTACTTTTCATTCTTATCTCTTATCTCCATTTCCTTCTAGGTGGTGTATTTCACCAACAGTGGATCAGAGGCTAATGATTTAGCAGTTACAATGGCTAAACTCCACACTGGTGCTCATGACATTATTAATTTGAGGTTAGTCCCATTAACTCCACTTACTATGCAGCATGTTTCATGGAGTAAATGTTGCATGGCTTTATATCCCTCCTTTATTGCTTCTATAGAAACAGTTATCATGGCGGCTCCCCTTTTGCTATGGAGATGACCAACCTTGGTAACTGGAAGTTTCCTCTTCATCGTAATCTAGGCATTCATGCTGTAAGTTTACTTATATCATTATCATCATCATCATCATCATTATCATCATTATTATTATTATCAGACGGTTAATCCTGATGTGTATCGAGGCCCATGGGGTGGAGCTAACTGTCGTAGCAGTGTTGCTCAAACACAGCGCTCCTGCAGCTGTGCTGAAGGTAATGATAGCATCAACTTTTATCTCTTTATTCACAAGAGCATCATTATGTATTTTGAGCCTATTTTTGTAAAAGTGTTGATCCTCATTAGTCCCTCTCTCTTTTAAGCAGTACATTTCTCCTTTTTTATTGGTTAAAGTTCACTCGTTATCAGCCCAAAAGCTATTATCATAATCATACTGACTTGCTGATAGCTGGTATATAGTAGACTAGTAGTAGTAGGATAACATTAAAGGGTAACTACACCCCAAATTTTTTTCCTCTGAAATAAGTTGGTAATAAAGAAAGAATCATAGAAAAAATAGCTAAAATTATTAAAAAGTACCAATTCTATACTAAATCTTGGGTCAAAAGTTGCCTTGCAGCCATTATGTCAAATCACTTCCGGTAGTGGGCGTGGTCACGCGATGACGTAGATGGGGGAACATTAGCAAGTTTCTGCATTGAAATATTAGCAACTTTAAGGCTAGATTTCTAAGTTCTGCATGCAAGAAAGCAATTTTAATGAAGAGGACCATATAGAACTAATCAAGAGCTAACTACAAACATTTATACTGGTAACAAAATCTATCTATTTATGAAAAATGCTATATGACCAAATTTAAATTTTGACTGAATATTTTAGCTCTTTATAGCTTCTAATAATTGCAAAAATACCTTTTAGCTGCTTTCTTGCACACAGAACTTAGAAATCCAGCCTTGAATTTGCTAATATTTCAATGCAGAAACTTGCTAATATTCCCCCATCTACGTCATCGCGTGACCACGCCCACTACCGGAAGTGATTTGACATAATGGCTGCAAGGCAACTTTTGACCCAAGATTTAGTATAGAATTGGTACTTTTTAATAATTTTAGCTATTTTTCCTATGATTCTTTCTTTATTACCAACTTATTACAGAGGAAAAAAATTTGGGGTGTAGTTACCCTTTAACAGATGTTTGTAGTATGGTTTCCGATTATAACTGGGACGTGGTGATTGTTTATTTTAAAGGTCATGTGATATTAATTAGTGGTCTTTAATGACTTCAGCTGTTCATTTTAAAATTGTATTATTATTGTATGGTGTAGCCTGTATCTGGGGATCTTATTCATACTGTCTTGTGTGTGTGTATGCATGTTTGTTAATGTTCTTGTGTCTGTAATTGTGTATTGTGTATGTGCAGTGTTTACTTTAAGAGTTTTTGATGATTACTTTTATAATGGAGTGCTTTTGTAATCCATCTCTCTCTCTCTCTCTCTCTCTCTCTCTCTCACCCCCTCTCTTAGGTCAGTGTCAAGCAACATCGCTATACCTGGATCAGTTAGATGACTTGTTAAGACACTGTACTCCAGGGAAGATTGCTGGCTTCTTTGCTGAGACTATACAAGTACATCAGTAACTATTGGATCTTCACTTACTATTCTTTTCCCCTTAGGGTGTAGGAGGAGCTGTTCAATTGCCTAAGGGTTACCTTAAAGGTGCCTATGATCTCATTAGGGCTAAAGGTGGTGTCTGTATATCTGATGAGGTATACTGATAGCAAGAGTAGATCATATTCTTCATTGTGATTTTGTGATATATGAATCGTTTTTCTCCCTCATATATTCCCTGTAGTATATCCCCTCTCTCTCATTTTCTTTCTCTCTCTCTCTCTTCTCTACTTTTCTTCCCTCAGATTCTCCCTACCTTTTCATCCCTCACCTTATCTTTCCCTTATCTCTTTCCTCCCCCTCTCTCCTCATTCACTGATTCTCACTTTACTTAATCTTTATATTATCAGGTCCAGTGTGGGTTTGGTAGACTTGGAACTGATTACTGGGGATTTCAGACTCAAGATGTCATCCCTGATATTGGTATGATGTACAACTTAATGTATTGTATGATGTATTGATGTATTGATGTACAATCTAATGTATTGTATGATGTATTGATGTATTGATGTACAATCTAATGTATTGTATGATGTATTGATGTATTGATGTACAACTTAATGTATTGTATGATGTATTGATGTATTGATGTACAATCTAATGTATTGTATGATGTATTGATGTATTGATGTACAATCTAATGTATTGTATGATGTATTGATGTATTGATGTACAATCTAATGTATTGTATGCCCTTTCTGATACTATAGTGCAATGACAATACACTAGGCATCATTTGTTAAAGTAAATCTCATAATTGAAAATGCCTAAATGATTGTAAAGCATTGAGAAGATTAATCTCATGGGAAACTGATTATTGTTGATAATAG